>NC_083440.1:3113206-3135706 GCF_020745735.1 Hemiscyllium ocellatum | reverse complement strand
GCTCTTCCGAGGCTGCGATGAAGGGCTGGAAGTCGGTGGTTCTCGTTGTCAGGTCTTTCCTGGACTGCGACGAACACAGTGGGCCGAATGGTCACCCTCCCTGCTATATGCACATCTCAGGGATGAGGAGTTTCAGATGTTGGGTTGTTGGGACATCTGCGATTTGGAGATTGACTCAGCCGTCCAGGATTTGGAAAGAGACATGAATCTTGCTGTTGGAGGGACAGCTATTACAAAGAAGGCTGCCCTGAACTTTGGGCTGTTTGTGAATTTACAGCCAGTCAGGTTGAAGAGAAGTCGGAACTGCAAGTTACGTTCTCTCACAGAGAAGGACAGGATGAGCAGACACAGGAGGGCTGGGGGTGGGAGGGAGTCTGGTTCAGAGGAGGGGGGGGTGAGTGTGTGAGTATGTGTGCGTGTGTGTATGAGTGTGTATGTGTGTGAGTGTGCGCGTGTGTGAGTGTGTGTGTGTGTGTGTGTGTATATGTGTGTGTCTGTTTATGTGTGTTGTGTGAGGTTGTGTGTGTCTGTGTGTGTGTGACTGTGACTGTGTGTATATGTGAGTGTGAGTGTATGAGTGTTACTGTGTGTGTGAGAGTGTGTGAGTGTGTGTGTGAGTGTGTGAGTGAGTGTGTGTGAGTGTAAGTGTGTGTATGTGTGTGTGAGTGTGTGTGTGTGCATGTATGTGTGTGTGAGTGTGTGTGTGAGTGTGTGTGAGTGTGTGTGAGTGTAAGTGTGTGAATGTGTGTGTGAGTGTGAGTGTGTGTGTGTATATGTGTGTGTGTGCATGTATGTGTGTGTGAGTGTGTGTATGTGTTTATGTGTGAGTGTGAGCGTGTGTGTGTGTGTGTGTGTGTGTGTATATGTGCATGTGAGTGTATGTGTGCCTGTTTGTGTGTGTTGTGTGAGGTTGTGTGTGTCTGTGTGACTGTGACTGTGTGTATATGTGAGTGTGAGTGTATGAGTGTTACGGTGTGTGTGTGAGTGTGAGTGTGAGAGTGTGTATGTGTGTGTGTGAGTGTGAGTGTGTATGTGTGTG
This sequence comes from Hemiscyllium ocellatum, assembly GCF_020745735.1. Classification (NCBI taxonomy): domain Eukaryota; kingdom Metazoa; phylum Chordata; class Chondrichthyes; order Orectolobiformes; family Hemiscylliidae; genus Hemiscyllium; species Hemiscyllium ocellatum. The sequence continues at coordinate 3,134,667 of NC_083440.1, read as the reverse complement.
TGAGTGTGAGTGTGTATGTGTGTGTGAGTGTGAGGGTGGATGTGTGTGAGTGTGAGTGTGTGTGAGTGTGTGCGAGTGTGTGTGTGTGAGTGTGAGGGTGGATGTGTGTGTGTGTGAGTGTAAGTGTGTGTGTGAGTGTGTGCGAGTGTGTGTGTGTGTGTGTGAGTGTGAGGGTGGATATGTGTGTGTGTGTGAGTGTAAGTGTGTGTGTGAGTGTGTGCGAGTGTGAGTGTGTAAGGGGGTGAGGAAGTGAGGGGATCACTGAGTCCTTGCCAAGGATGAAGGCTACAGATGATAAAGTGAGACGTTTGTATTTGTATTAAATCCTATTGGAGACAGATTTGTAAATCTGTGAAAATAAAACCCCAGCTGTGAGAGTGGTGTACTACTGTAACGGCATGGAATGTCACCCTAATGTTCCCGCCGTGTTTATATAATCCTGGGGTGTGCTCCTGACAGGCCTGGCCAGGCTTTCCTGAACATCCTTCACTTGTCCTGAAGTGTTCGTGGTGAGTTAAAAGTGGTCTTGGTCTTTCGGATCCTTTGTCAGTCGCTGCCATCATCCTTTCCTCCATTTTCAGTGGATGTAAATCCAGCAGGGCCTTGCTTTGTTGGGACAGATTCCATCCTGGCCAGCTTTGAGAAGATTTGTAGCTCAGGTTGAGGTTCTGGATGCGGGTTTTGCTCGCTGAGCTGGAAGGTTCGGTTTCAGACGTTTCGTCACCCGACGCGCGGTGACATCTTCAGTGGGCCTCAGGATGAAGCACTGCTGATGAGCCCTGCCTTCTATTTATGCGTTTGGGTTGGTGATGTCACTTCCTGCGACATCACCAACCCAAACACACAAGCGGAAGGCAGGGATCATCAGCAGTGCTTCATCCTGAGGCCCACTGATGATGTTACCGCGCGTCGGGTGACGAAACATCTGAAACCGAACCTTCCAGCTCAGCGAGCACCGACAACCAGATACCATGCTGTCACGTGCAGTGATTACAATTAATGCTGAGATTTCTTTGATGATTTGATAGGAATGAATCGGGACAGAGTCTTGATGGGTGATAACAAAGGAGCATCTAATATGTCTAACCACGTGAAGCCTAATAATTCCACCTGCTTGGAAATGCTTTCTGTTATCCACGACCGAAGATAAAACGCGCAATACTAAACTGCTGATTCTCAACAACCCTCAGATCTTACTGTTGCTGGTCATTTGGTGTTTTTGTGTAGATTCGGGTTGGGACGGCTAACTCACTCGGTAAGATTATGCTGCAGAATGATATCAGAGGTGGAAAATGTGTTGCTGGAAAAGCGCAGCAGGTCAGGCAGCATCCGAGGAGCAGGAGATTCGACGTTTCGGGCATCAGCCCTTCGTCAGGAACATTCCTGAAGAAGGGCTCATGTCCGAAACGTCGATTCTCCTGCTCCTCGGATGCTGCCTAACCTGCTGCGCTTTTCCAGCTCTGATACTCCAGCACCTGCAGTCCGTACGTTCTCCGCCCAGAATGGTCTCAGCGTGTCCGAGTGCAAACCCCACGCCCAGCTTCGTAAGTGCTGGAGGAACGTCTGGCTCTGAGTTATAGACCTCATCCGACGAGAGGACGGGGTTAAATTATCTGAACCCTTGAGCCCCAAGAGGACAGGTCTACGCCGTTGAGAATTGGCTTGTGCTCAGGGGTGGGAGGATGTGACTGTCACTGGGTATGAAGACCCAGGAGGGGACCTCTGTCCCTTCCAACTGTCCTGCAGTAATGTGGTTCTTCCAGGCTGGACAGATGAGGGTGGGGGGAATGGCAGAAAAGATGAACGACAGCACATTGGCACAGGAAACCATCTCACAACGGTGGGAAGGATAAAGTAATGGAGGTTTACTAATTAAGGGACAGATACTGCCCACTGCACCCATGGGCAGGAATCCCGAAGGCAGCGTTACCCACCCAGTGCCAAGGGAAGGGAATTCTCTCAGCGCTGAGGAACTTCAGAGTGGGGATAGGGATTCAGGACTCATCATCCACACTACAGGTGGGACGATGTCTCAGAGGCAATGGGAGATTGTCCCAAAGTGTCCCAGGGATGTGCAGGTTAGGGTGGATTGGCCGTGGGAAATTGTCCCATAGTGTCCCAGGGATGTACAGGTTAGGGTGGATTGGCCACGGGAAATTGTCCCATAGTGCCCAGGGATGTGCAGGTTAGGGTGGATTGGCCATGGGAAATTGTCCCATAGTGCCCAGGGATGTGCAGGTTAGGATGGATTGGCCGTGGGAAATTGTCCCATAGTGCCCAGGGATGTGTAGGTTAGGGTGGATTGGCCATGGAATTTGTACCATAGTGTCCAGGGATGTGCAGGTTAGAGTGGGATTGGCCATGGGAAATTGTCCCATAGTGTCCCAGGGATGTGCAGGTTAGGGTGGGATTGGCCATGGGAAATTGTCCCATAGTGCCCAGGGATGTGCAGATTAGGGTGGATTGGCCGTGGGAAATTGTCCCATAGTGCCCAGGGATGTGCAGGTTAGGGTGGATTGGCCATGGGAAATTGTCCCATAGTGTCCAGGGATGTGCAGGTTAGGGTGGGATTGGCCATGGGAAATTGTCCCATAGTGCCCAGGGATGTGCAGGTTAGGGTGGGATTGGCCATGGGAAATTGTCTCATAGTGTCCAGGGATGTGCAGGTTAGGGTGGATTGGCCATGGGAAATTGTCCCATAGTGCCCAGGGATGTGCAGGTTAGGATGGATTGGCCGTGGGAAATTGTCCCATAGTGCCCAGAGATGTGCAGGTTAGGGTGGATTGGCCATGGGAAATTGTCCCATAGTGCCCAGGGATGTGCAGGTTAGTGTGGATTGGCCATGGGAAATTGTCCCATAGTGCCCAGGGATGTGCAGGTTAGGGTGGATTGGCCATGGGAAATTGTCCCATAGTGCCCAGGGATGTGCAGGTTATGGTGGATTGGCCATGGGAAATTGTCCCATAGTGCCCAGGGATGTGCAGGTTATGGTGGATTGGCCATGGGAAATTGTCCCATAGTGTCCAGGGATGTGCAGGTTAGGGTTATCAGTCAGGGACTAATAATGGGTGTTTCCTGTTCGGTGGGTCGGTGTGGACGTATTTCCACACTGCAGACATTATGTGCTCGATGATTATTCAGTGTCACGTCATCCAGGCGATTCTTGGGGAGTTAATCCGACTGACCCCCAGCCCTTTGAGGGAAGTCACTACTCCTCCTGCCTGCTTTCGTCGGCCGCCTGGAATACCCTGCCTGAGGGAACCCTCTCTCTCTCTCTCTGTCCGCGTCTCCTCTGTCCACCCCTCAATTCCGTCCTGCGGTGTCCCCAGGGATGTGTTTGCCTGTGGCCAGACCCCCTTCCGTGGTGAATGCTGGCTTACAGAGAGAGAGATGGTGGGTGATTGGGTCCACTCTATGCAAGGTCTCGATGGGCTGAACGGCCTGTTTGTGCACTGCACAGGATGTCCGACTGACCCGATGGGAGTGAAAGCCCCCCTTATCTGTCATAACGCAGGCGCGTTCTGGCGTTTTATTGATGTGTAAGTTCTGCTGCATGTATTTGTCATTCTGTTTGTCATTTTTATAAATGACCAGGAGGAGGGGCTAGAAGGTTGGGTGAGCAAGTTTGCGGATGATATGAAAGTCGGTGGAGTTGTTGACAGTGAGGAAGGATGTGGCAGGTTACAGTGGGATATAGATAAACTGCAGAGCTGGGCAGAAAGGTGGCAAATGGAGTTCAATGTCGCTGAGTGTGAAGGGATTCACTTTGGTAGGAGTAACAAGAAGATGGATTACTGGGCTAATGGTCGGATACTTGGTGGCGTAGATGATCAGAGGGATCTTGGTGTCCATGTACACAGATCTCTGAAAGTTGCCACCCAGGTAAATAGTGCTGTGAGGAAGGCATATGGTGTACTGGGCTTTATTGGTAGAGGAATTGAGTTCCGGAGTCCTGAGGTCATGTTGCAGTTGTATAAGACTCTGGTGAGGCCTCATCTGGAGTATTGTGTGCAGTTTTGGTCGCCATACTATAGGAAGGATGTGGAGGCACTGGAACGGGTGCAGAGGAGGTTTACCAGGATGTTGCCTGGTATGGTAGGAAGATCGTATGAGGAAAGGCTGAGGCACTTGGGGCTGTTCTCATTGGAGAAAAGAAGGTTTAGGGGTGACTTGATAGAGGTGTATAAGATGATTAGGGGTTTAGATAGGGTTGACCATGAGAACCTTTTTCCACGTATGGAGTCAGCTGTTACTAGGGGACACAGCTTTAAATTAAGGGGTGGTAGGTATAGGACAGATGTTAGGGGTAGATTCTTTACTCAGCGGGTTGTGAGTTCATGGAATGCCCTGCCAGTAGCAGTGGTGGACTCTCCCTCTTTATGGGCATTTAAACGGGCATTGGATAGGCATATGGAGGATAGTGGGCTAGTGTAGGTTAGGTGGGCAACATCGAGGGCCGAAGGGCCTGTACTGCGCTGTATTTTTCTATGTTCTATTTGAGAAGGTGAACTGGATTGAAAGCCAACGCGCGATGTCTTGCCTCAACCTCGTTTGATTTATTTCAAGACAACGGCGGCTACGTTTTAACCTTGCAAAACAAACGCTGTGATAATAATTGGTTCTAGTCTCTGCGTCGCTGTTCCCTGATTCCCGACCCAAGCAATGACAGAGACGACGACGACAAAACTCCCCCCCCCACCGAATATCAACCGCACTCTGTCGAAAGGCACACAGTGTGGAGGTTCAACACGTTCACCTTCCTGAGACACAGAGAGAGAGACACAGAGAGAGAGAGAGAGAGACTGGGCAGGTCAAGGGGGAGAAACTGTGATCAAGGGGAAACGTGAGGAGCTGAGAGTCAGAGAGACATACAGCCCAGAAACAGGCCCTTCGGCCCAACCCGTCCATGCTGTCCCAGTTATCCTAACCTAATCTAGTCCCATTTAGAGTCAAGAGAGATGTACAGCCCAGAAACAGGCCCTTCGGCCCAACCCCGTCCATGCTGTCCCAGATATCCTAACCTAATCTAGTCCCATTTAGAGTCAGAGAGATGGACAGCACAGAAACAGACCCTTCGGCCCAACCCATCCATGCTGCCCCAGATATCCTAACCTAATCTAGCCCCATGTGCCAGCACTTGGCCCATCTCCCTCTAAACCCTTCCTATTCATGTCCCCATCCACCTTTTAAATGCTGTCATTGTACCAGCCCCCACCACTTCCTCTGGCAGCTCATTCCATACACGTACCACCCTCTGGGGGAAAACGTTATCCCTTAGGTCCCTTTCCCCTCTCACCCTAAACCTATGCCCCTCTAGTTCTGGACTCCCCCACCCCAGGGGGAAAAGACTTTGTCTATTTACCCTATCCATGTCCCTCATGGTTTTGTAAACCTCTATAATGTCACCCCTCAGCCTCCGACGCTCCAGGGAAAACAGCCCCAGCCTGTTCAGCCTCTCCCTGTAGCTCAGACCCTCCAACCCTGGCAACATCCTTGTAAATCTTTTCTGAACACTTTCAAGTTTCACAACATCTTTCCGATAGGAAGGAGACCAGAATTACACTCAATATTCCAACAGTGGCCTAACCAATGTTCTGTACAGCCGCAACATGACCCTCCCAACTCCTGTACTCAATACTCTGCAGGGAAGGAGGGGGTGTTTGGGGATTGGAGGGAGGGAGGGGGTGTTTGGGGGAGGGTGGTAGGGGATATTTGGAGGAGGGGGTGTTTGGGAGAGGGAGGGAGGGGGTGTTTGGGGAGAGAGGGGGTGTTTGGGGAAGGGAGGGAGGGGGATTTTGGGGGAGAGAGGGAGGGGGAGTTTGGGGGAGGGAGAGATTGGGGTGTTTGGGGGAGGGGGTGAGGGAGTGGGTGTTTGGAGAGGGAGGGAGCGGGTGTTTAGGGGAGGGGGTGTTTGGGGACGGAGGGAGTGGGGTGTTTGTGGGAGGGAGGGGATTTTTGGGAAAGGAGGGGGAGGGGTGTTTTGGGGGAATCGATGATTGGTGGGGGGGGGTGCGGGGAGGGAGTCACTGGCCCACCCCCTCACTCGCCCCCTGCAGCAGGATCTTCAGCTCGTGATTCCAGGTTTCGAACCGAAAGGCGACCCGGATCTGGGAGACGTTGGAGCGGAACATGTCATTCCCAACGGGACCGTCTTTCAGGTAATCCACTCCCAGAAACCTCTGCTTCTCCTGGAGAGGGGGAGGGGGAGCAAGGAGGGAGAGGGGGTTAGCACTGACCCCACACCAACACGGGGACCCCAACACGGGGACCCCAACACCGGGACCCCAACACTGGGACCCCAACACCGGGACCCCAACACCGGGACACCAACATGGGGACCCCAACACCGTGACACCAACACCGCGACACCAACACCGGGACCCCAACACGGGGACCCCAACACCGGGACACCAACACCGCGACACCAACACCGGGACCCCAACACCGTGACACCAACACCGGGACACCAACACCGGGACCCCAACACCGTGACACCAACACCGCGACACCAACACCGGGACCCCAACACCGCGACACCAACACCGGGACACCAACACCGGGACCCCAACACCGGGACCCCAACACCGTGACCCCAACACCGTGACACCAACACCGCGACACCAACACCGGGACCCCAACACCGTGACACCAACACGGGGACACCAACACCGGGACACCAACACCGGGACCCCAACACCGCGACACCAACACCGCGACACCAACACCGGGACACCAACACGGGGACCCCAACACCGGGACACCAACACTGGGACACCAATACCGGGACCCCAACACTGGTACCGCAACACCGGGACCGCAACACCGGGACCCCAACACCGGGACTCCAACACCGGGACCCCAACACGGAGACCACAACACGGGGGCCCCAACACCGGGACCCCAACACCAGGACACCAACACCGGGACACCAACACCGGGACCCCAACACCGGGACACCAACACGGGGACACCAACACGGGGACCCCAACACCGGGACCCCAACACCGTGAAAACCAACACCGGGACACCAACACCGGGACACCAACACCGGGACACCAACACCGCGACCCCAACACCGGGACACCAACACCGGGACACCAACACCGGGACCCCAACACCGGGACCCCAACACCGCGACACCAACACGGGGACCCCAACACTGGGACCCCAACACCGGGACACCAACACCGAGACCCCAACACCGGGACCACAACACCGGGACCCCAACACCGGGACACCAACACCGGGACACCAACACCGGGAGCCCAACACCGCGACACCAACACCGGGACCCGAACACCGGGACACCAACACCGCGACACCAACACCGCGACACCAACACCGGGACCCCAACACCACGACACCAACACCACGACACCAACACGGGGACCCCAACACCGGGACCCCAACACCGGGACCCCAACACCGGGACACCAACACCGGGACCCCAACACCGGGACCCCAACACCGGGACCCCAACACGGGGACCCCAACACCGCGACCCCAACACCGGGACACCAACACGGGGACCCCAACACCGGGACCCCAACACCGGGACACCAACACGGGGACACCAACACCGGGACCCCAACACGGGGACCCCAACACCGGGACACCAACACGGGGACCCCAACACGGGGACCCCAACACCGGGACCCCAACACCGGGACCCCAACACGGGGACCCCAACACCGGGACCCCAACACCGGGACACCAACACCGGGACCCCAACACCGGGACACCAACACCACGACCCCAACACCGGGACCCCAACACCGCGACACCAACACGGGGACCCCAACACCGCGACCCCAACACCGGGACCCCAACACCGGGACCCCAACACCGGGACACCAACACCGGGACCCCAACACCGCGACCCCAACACCTCGACCCCAACACCGGGACCCCAACACCGCGACACCAACACCGGGACCCCAACACCGGGACACCAACACGGGGACCCCAACACCGGGACCCCAACACCGGGACACCAACACCGGGAAACCAACACCGGGACACCAACACCGGGACCCCAACACCGGGACCCCAACACCGGAACACCAACACCGGGACCCCATCACCGGGACCCCAACACCTGGACCCCAACACCGGGACACCAACACCGGGACCCCAACACCGGGACCCCATCACCGGGACACCAACACCGGGACACCAACACCGGGACCCCAACACCGCGACACCAACACCGCGACACCAACACCGCGACACCAACACCGCGACACCAACACCGGGACCCCAACACCTGGACCCCAACACCGCGATACCAACACCGGGACCCCAACACCGGGGCCCCAACACCGGGACACCAACACCGGGACCCCAACACCGGACACCAACACCAGGACCCCAACACCTGGACCCAAACACCGGGACCCCAACACCGGGACCCCAACACCGGGACACCAACACCGGGACCCCAACACGGGGACACCACCACCGGGACCCCAACAACGGGACCGCAACACCGGGATCCCAACACCGGGATCCCAACACCGCGACACCAACACCGGGACCCCAACACCGGGACACCAACACCGGGACCCCAACACCGCGACACCAACACCGCGACACCAACACCGGGACACCAACACCGGGACACCAACACCGGGACACCAACACCGGGACCCCAACACCGGGACACCAACACCGGGACCCCAACACCGCGACACCAACACCGGGACCCCAACACGGAGACCCCAACACCTGGACCCCAACACCGGGACCCCAACACCAAGACCCCAACACGGAGACCCCACCACCGGGATCCCAACACCGGGACACCAACACCGGGACCCCAACACCGGGACCCCAACACTGGGACCCCAACACCAGGACACCAACACCGGGACCCCAACACCGCGACACCAACACCGGGACCCCAACACAGAGACCCCAACACCTGGACCCCAACACCGGGACCCCAACACCAAGACCCCAACACGGAGACCCCACCACCGGGATCCCAACACCGGGACACCAACACCGGGACCCCAACACCGGGACCCCAACACTGGGACCCCAACACCGGGACACCAACACCGGGACCCCAACACGGGGACCCCAACACCGCGACTCCAACACCGCGACCCCAAAACCGGTACCCCAACACCGCGACCCCAACACGGGGACCCCAGCACCGCGACCCCAACACGGGGACCCCAACACCGCGACCCCAACACCGGGACCCCAACACCGAGACCCCAGCACCGGGAACGCAACATCGGGACCCCAACACCGGGACCCCAACACCGCGACCCCAACACCGCGACCCCAACACCGGGACCCCAACACCGCGACCCCAACACCGGGACACCAACACCGCGACACCAACACGGGGACCCCAACACCGCGACACCAACACGGGGACCCCAACACCGCGACCCCAACACCGGGACCCCAACACCGCGACCCCAACACCGGGACACCAACACCGGGACACCAACACCGGGACCCCAACACCGGGACACCAACACGGGGACCCCAACACCGGGAACGCAACACCGGGACACCAACACCGAGACCCCAGCACCGGGAACGCAACATCGAGACCCCAACACCGAGACCCCAGCACCGGGAACGCAACACCGGGACACCAACACCGGGACCCCAACACCGGGACACCAACACCGGGACCTCAACACCGCGACACCAACACGGGGACCCCAACACCGCGACACCAACACCGGGACCCCAACACCGGGACACCAACACCGGGTACGCAACACCGGGACACCAACACCGCGACCCCAACACCGGGACCCCAACACCGGGACACCAACACCGGGACCCCAACACTGGGACCCCAACACGGGGACACCAACACCGCGACACCAACACGGGGACCCCAACACGGGGACACCAACACCGGGACCCCAACACCGGGAACCCAACACCGGGAACCCAACACCGGGACACCAACACCGGGACACCAACACCGGGACACCAACACCGGGACCCCAACACGGGGACCCCAACACCGGGACACCAACACCGGGACACCAACACCGGGACCCCAACACGGGGACCCCAACACCGGGACCCCAACACCGGGACCCCAACACGGGGACACCAACACCGGGACACCAACACCGGGAACCCAACACCGGGACACCAACACCGGGACACCAACACCGCGACCCCAACACCGCGACACCAACACGGGGACCCCAACACCGGGACCCCAACACCGGGACCCCAACACCGGGACACCAACACCGAGACACCAACACCGGGACCCCAACACCGGGACCCCAACACGGGGACACCAACACCGGGACCCCAACACCGCGACACCAACACCGGGACACCAACACCGGGACCCCAACACCGGGACCCCAACACCGGCACCCCAACACGGGGACCCCAACACCGGGACACCAACACTGGGACACCAATATCGGGACCCCAACACCGGGACCCCAACACCTGGACCCCAACACCAGGACCCCAACACCGGGACCCCAACACCAGGACACCAACACCGAGACCCCAGCACCGGGACACCAACAACGGGACCCCAACACGGGGACACCAACACCGCGACACCAACACCGGGATCCCAACACCGCGACCCCAACACGGGGACCCCAACACCGCGACCCCAACATGGGGACCCCAACACCGCGACCCCAACACCGCGACCCCAACACCAGGACACCAACACCGGGACCCCAACACCAGGACACCAACACCGGGACCCCAACACCTGGACCCCAACACCGGGACCCCAACACCGAGACCCCAGCACCGGGACACCAACAACGGGACCCCAACACGGGGACACCAACACCGAGACCCCAGCACCGGGACACCAACAACGGGACCCCAACACGGGGACACCAACACCGCGACACCAACACCGGGATCCCAACACCGCGACACCAACACGGGGACCCCAACACCGGGACACCAACATGGGGACCCCAACACCGCGACCCCAACACCGCGACCCCAACACCAGGACACCAACACCGGGACCCCAACACCGGGACCCCAACACCGGGACACCAACACCAGGACCACAACACCGGGACACCAACACCGGCACCCCAACACCGGGACCCCAACACCGGGACACCATCACCGGGACCACAACACCGGGACACCAACACCTGGACCCCAACACCACGACACCAACACCGGGACACCAACACCGGGACACCAACACCGGGATCCCAACACCGCGACCCCAACACGGGGACCCCAACATCGGGACCCCAACACCGGGACACCAACACCGGGACCCCAACACCGGGACCCCAACACCGGGACACCAACACCGGGACCCCAACACCGGGACCCCAACACCGGGACCCCAACACCGGGACCCCAACACCGGGACCCCAACACGGGGACACCAACACCGGGACACCAACACCGGGACACCAACACCAAGACCCCAACACGGAGACCCCAACACCGCGACCCCAACACCGGGATCCCAACACCGCGACCCCAACACGGGGACCCCAACACCGCGACCCCAACATGGGGACCCCAACACCGGGACCCCAACACCGGGACCCCGACACCGGGACACCAACACCTGGACCCCAACACCGGGACACCAACACCGGGACACCAACACCTGGACCCCAACACCGGGACCCCAACACCGGGACACCAACACCGGGACACCAACACCGGGACCCCAACACCGGGACCCCAACACCAGGACACCAACACCGAGACCCCAGCACCGGGACACCAACAACGGGACCCCAACACGGGGACACCAACACCGCGACACCAACACCGGGATCCCAACACCGCGACCCCAACACGGGGACCCCAACACCGCGACCCCAATATGGGGACCCCAACACCGGGACCCCAACACCGCGACCCCAACACCGGGACACCAACACCGGGACCCCAACACCGGGACACCAACACCAGGACCCCAACACCGGAACACCAACACCGGGACACCAACACCGGGACACCAACACCTGGACCCCAACACCGGGACCCCAACACCGCGACACCAACACCGGGACACCAACACCGGGACCCCAACACCGGGACCCCAACACCGGGAACCCAACACCGGGACACCAACACCGGGACCCCAACACCGGGACCCCAACACCGGGACATCAACACCTGGACCCCAACACCGGGACCCCAACACCGGGACCCCAACACCGGGACCCCAACACCTGGACCCCAACACCGGGACCCCAACACCGGGACCCCAACACCAGGACACCAACACCGAGACCCCAGCACCGGGACACCAACAATGGGACCCCAAAACGGGGACACCAACACCGCGACACCAACACGGGGACACCAACACGGGGACCCCAACACCGGGACCCCAACACCGGGAATCAAACACCGGGACCCCAACACCGGGACCCCAACACCGGGACCCCAACACCGGGACACCAACACCGGGACCCCAACACGGGGACCCCAACACCGGGACCCCAACACGGGGACACCAACACCGGGACCCCAACACCGGGACCCCAACCCCGGGACACCAACACCGCGACCCCAACACCGCGACACCAACACGGGGACACCAACACAGGAACCCCAACACCGGGACCCCAACACCGGGACACCAACACCAGGACCCCAACACCGGGACCCCAACACGGGGACACCAACACCGGGACCCCAACACCGCGACACCAACACCGCGACACCAACACCGGGACCCCAACACCGGGACACCAACACCGGGACCCCAACACCGGGACCCCAACACCGGGACCCCAACACGGGGACCCCAACACCGGGACCCCAACACCGGGACACCAACACCGGGACACCAACACCGGGACCCCAACACCGGGACACCAACACGGGGACACCAACACCGGACCCCAACACCGGGACACCAACACCGGGACCCCAACACGGAGACCCCAACACGGGGACACAAACAACGGGACCCCAACACGGAGACCCCAACACGGGGACACCAACACCGGGACCCCAACACCGGGACACCAACACGGGGACCCCAACACCGGGACCCCAACACCAGGACACCAACACCGAGACCCCAGCACCGGGACACCAACACCGGGACCCCAACACCGGGACCCCAACACGGAGACCCCAACACCGAGACCCCAACACCGGGACCCCAACACCGGGACACCAACAACGGGACCCCAACACCGGGACACCAACACCGGGATCCCAACACGGGGACCCCAACATCGGGACCCCAACACGGGGACCCCAACATCGGGACCCCAACACCGGGACCCCAACACCGGCACCCCAACACCGGCACCCCAACACGGGGACCCCAACACCGGGACACCAACACCGGGACCCCAACACCGGGACACCAACACGGGGACACCAACACCGGGACCCCAACACCGGGACACCAACACGGAGACCCCAACACCGGGACACCAACACCGGGACCCCAACACGGAGACCCCAACACCGGGACACCAACACCGAGACCCCAGCACCGGGACCCCAACACCGGGACCCCAACACCGGGACCCCAACACGGAGACCCCAACACCGGGACACCAACACGGGGACCCCAACACCGGGACCCCAACACTGGGATCCCAACACGGGGACCCCAACATCGGGACCCCAACACGGGGACCCCAACATCGGGACCCCAACACCGGGACAACAACAGCGGGACACCAACACCGGGACACCAACACCGGGACCCCAACACCGGGACCCCAACACCGGGACACCAACACCGGGACCCCAACACCGCGACACCAACACCGGGACACCAACACCGGGACCCCAACACCGGGACACCAACACCGGGACCCCAACACCGGGACACCAACACCGGGACCCCAACACGGAGACCCCAACACCGGGACACCAACACCGGGACCCCAACACGGAGACCCCAACACCGGGACCCCAACACCGGGACACCAACACGGGGACCCCAACACGGAGACCCCAACACCGGGACACCAACACCGGGACCCCAACACCGAGACCCCAGAACCGGGACCCCAACACCGGGACCCCAACACCGGGACCCCAACACGGAGACCCCAACACCGAGACCCCAACACCGGGACCCCAACACCGGGACACCAACACCGGGACCCCAACACCGGGACCCCAACACCGGGATCACAACACGGGGACCCCAACATCGGGACCCCAACACGGGGACCCCAACACCGGGACCCCAACACCGGGACACCAACACCTGGACACCAACACCGGGACCCCAACACCGCGACACCAACACCGGGACACCAACACCGGGACCCCAAAACCTGGACCCCAACACCGGGACCCCAACACCGGGACACCAACACCGGGTACGCAACACCGGGACACCAACACCGCGACCCCAACACCGGGACCCCAACACCGGGACACCAACACCGGGACCCCAACACTGGGACCCCAACACGGGGACACCAACACCGCGACACCAACACGGGGACCCCAACACGGGGACACCAACACCGGGACCCCAACACCGGGAACCCAACACCGGGAACCCAACACCGGGACACCAACACCGGGACACCAACACCGGGACACCAACACCGGGACCCCAACACGGGGACCCCAACACCGGGACACCAACACCGGGACACCAACACCGGGACCCCAACACGGGGACCCCAACACCGGGACCCCAACACCGGGACCCCAACACGGGGACACCAACACCGGGACACCAACACCGGGAACCCAACACCGGGACACCAACACCGGGACACCAACACCGCGACCCCAACACCGCGACACCAACACGGGGACCCCAACACCGGGACCCCAACACCGGGACACCAACACCGAGACACCAACACCGGGACCCCAACACCGGGACCCCAACACGGGGACACCAACACCGGGACCCCAACACCGCGACACCAACACCGGGACCCCAACACCGGGACCCCAACACCGGGACCCCAACACCGGCACCCCAACACGGGGACCCCAACACCGGGACACCAACACTGGGACACCAATATCGGGACCCCAACACCGGGACCCCAACACCTGGACCCCAACACCAGGACCCCAACACCGGGACCCCAACACCGGGACACCAACACCGAGACCCCAGCACCGGGACACCAACAACGGGACCCCAACACGGGGACACCAACACCGCGACACCAACACCGGGATCCCAACACCGCGACCCCAACACGGGGACCCCAACACCGCGACCCCAACATGGGGACCCCAACACCGCGACCCCAACACCGCGACCCCAACACCAGGACACCAACACCGGGACCCCAACACCAGGACACCAACACCGGGACCCCAACACCGGGACCCCAACACCGGGACCCCAACACCGAGACCCCAGCACCGGGACACCAACAACGGGACCCCAACACGGGGACACCAACACCGAGACCCCAGCACCGGGACACCAACAACGGGACCCCAACACGGGGACACCAACACCGCGACACCAACACCGGGATCCCAACACCGCGACACCAACACGGGGACCCCAACACCGGGACACCAACATGGGGACCCCAACACCGCGACCCCAACACCGCGACCCCAACACCAGGACACCAACACCGGGACCCCAACACCGGGACCCCAACACCGGGACACCAACACCAGGACCACAACACCGGGACACCAACACCGGCACCCCAACACCGGGACCCCAACACCGGGACACCATCACCGGGACCACAACACCGGGACACCAACACCTGGACCCCAACACCACGACACCAACACCGGGACACCAACACCGGGACACCAACACCGGGATCCCAACACCGCGACCCCAACACGGGGACCCCAACACCGGGACCCCAACACCGGGACACCAACACCGGGACCCCAACACCGGGACCCCAACACCGGGACACCAACACCGGGACCCCAACACCGGGACCCCAACACCGGGACCCCAACACCGGGACCCCAACACCGGGACCCCAACACGGGGACACCAACACCGGGACACCAACACCGGGACACCAACACCAAGACCCCAACACGGAGACCCCAACACCGCGACCCCAACACCGGGATCCCAACACCGCGACCCCAACACGGGGACCCCAACACCGCGACCCCAACATGGGGACCCCAACACCGGGACCCCAACACCGCGACCCCAACACCGGGACCCCGACACCGGGACACCAACACCAGGGCCCCAACACCGGGACACCAACACCTGGACCCCAACACCGGGACACCAACACCGGGACACCAACACCGGGACACCAACACCTGGACCCCAACACCGGGACCCCAACACCGGGACACCAACACCGGGACACCAACACCGGGACCCCAACACCGGGACCCCAACACCAGGACACCAACACCGAGACCCCAGCACCGGGACACCAACAACGGGACCCCAACACGGGGACACCAACACCGCGACACCAACACCTGGACCCCAACACCACGACACCAACACCGGGACACCAACACCGGGACACCAACACCGGGATCCCAACACCGCGACCCCAACACGGGGACCCCAACATCGGGACCCCAACACCGGGACACCAACACCGGGACCCCAACACCGGGACCCCAACACCGGGACACCAACACCGGGACCCCAACACCTGGACCCCAACACCGGGACCCCAACACCGGGACCCCAACACCGGGACCCCAACACGGGGACACCAACACCGGGACACCAACACCGGGACACCAACACCAAGACCCCAACACGGAGACCCCAACACCGCGACCCCAACACCGGGATCCCAACACCGCGGCCCCAACACGGGGACCCCAACACCGCGACCCCAACATGGGGACCCCAACACCGGGACCCCAACACCGCGACCCCAACACCGGGACCCCGACACCGGGACACCAACACCAGGGCCCCAACACCGGGACACCAACACCTGGACCCCAACACCGGGACACCAACACCGGGACACCAACACCTGGACCCCAACACCGGGACCCCAACACCGGGACACCAACACCGGGACACCAACACCGGGACCCCAACACCGGGACCCCAACACCAGGACACCAACACCGAGACCCCAGCACCGGGACACCAACAACGGGACCCCAACACGGGGACACCAACACCACGACACCAACACCGGGATCCCAACACCGCGACCCCAACACGGGGACCCCAACACCGCGACCCCAATATGGGGACCCCAACACCGGGACCCCAACACCGCGACCCCAACACCGGGACACCAACACCGGGACCCCAACACCGGGACACCAACACCAGGACCCCAACACCGGAACACCAACACCGGGACACCAACACCGGGACACCAACACCTGGACCCCAACACCGGGACCCCAACACCGCGACACCAACACCGGGACACCAACACCGGGACCCCAACACCGGGACCCCAACACCGGGACCCCAACACCGGGACACCAACACCGGGACCCCAACACCGGGACCCCAACACCGGGACCCCAACACCTGGACCCCAACACCGGGACCCCAACACCGGGAACCCAACACCGGGACCCCAACACCTGGACCCCAACACCGGGACCCCAACACCGGGACCCCAACACCAGGACACCAACACCGAGACCCCAGCACCGGGACACCAACAATGGGACCCCAACACGGGGACACCAACACCGCGACACCAACACGGGGACACCAACACGGGGACCCCAACACCGGGACCCCAACACCGGGAATCAAACACCGGGACCCCAACACCGGGACCCCAACACCGGGACCCCAACACCGGGACACCAACACCGGGACCCCAACACGGGGACCCCAACACCGGGACCCCAACACGGGGACACCAACACCGCGACACCAACACCGGGATCCCAACACCACGACCCCAACACGGGGACCCCAACACCGCGACCCCAATATGGGGACCCCAACACCGGGACCCCAACACCGCGACCCCAACACCGGGACACCAACACCGGGACCCCAACACCGGGACACCAACACCAGGACCCCAACACCGGAACACCAACACCGGGACACCAACACCGGGACACCAACACCTGGACCCCAACACCGGGACCCCAACACCGCGACACCAACACCGGGACACCAACACCGGGACCCCAACACCGGGACCCCAACACCGGGAACCCAACACCGGGACACCAACACCGGGACCCCAACACCGGGACCCCAACACCGGGACATCAACACCTGGACCCCAACACCGGGACCCCAACACCGGGAACCCAACACCGGGACCCCAACACCTGGACCCCAACACCGGGACCCCAACACCGGGACCCCAACACCAGGACACCAACACCGAGACCCCAGCACCGGGACACCAACAATGGGACCCCAACACGGGGACACCAACACCGCGACACCAACACGGGGACACCAACACGGGGACCCCAACACCGGGACCCCAACACCGGGAATCAAACACCGGGACCCCAACACCGGGACCCCAACACCGGGACCCCAACACCGGGACACCAACACCGGGACCCCAACACGGGGACCCCAACACCGGGACCCCAACACGGGGACACCAACACCGGGACCCCAACACCGGGACCCCAACCCCGGGACACCAACACCGCGACCCCAACACCGCGACACCAACACGGGGACACCAACACAGGAACCCCAACACCGGGACCCCAACACCGGGACACCAACACCAGGACCCCAACACCGGGACCCCAACACGGGGACACCAACACCGGGACCCCAACACCGCGACACCAACACCGCGACACCAACACCGGGACCCCAACACCGGGACACCAACACCGGGACCCCAACACCGGGACCCCAACACCGGGACCCCAACACGGGGACCCCAACACCGGGACCCCAACACCGGGACACCAACACCGGGACACCAACACCGGGACCCCAACACCGGGACACCAACACGGGGACACCAACACCGGACCCCAACACCGGGACACCAACACCGGGACCCCAACACGGAGACCCCAACACGGGGACACAAACAACGGGACCCCAACACGGAGACCCCAACACGGGGACACCAACACCGGGACCCCAACACCGGGACACCAACACGGGGACCCCAACACCGGGACCCCAACACCAGGACACCAACACCGAGACCCCAGCACCGGGACACCAACACCGGGACCCCAACACCGGGACCCCAACACGGAGACCCCAACACCGAGACCCCAACACCGGGACCCCAACACCGGGACACCAACAACGGGACCCCAACACCGGGACACCAACACCGGGATCCCAACACGGGGACCCCAACATCGGGACCCCAACACGGGGACCCCAACATCGGGACCCCAACACCGGGACCCCAACACCGGCACCCCAACACCGGCACCCCAACACGGGGACCCCAACACCGGGACACCAACACCGGGACCCCAACACCGGGACACCAACACGGGGACACCAACACCGGGACCCCAACACCGGGACACCAACACGGAGACCCCAACACCGGGACACCAACACCGGGACCCCAACACGGAGACCCCAACACCGGGACACCAACACCGAGACCCCAGCACCGGGACCCCAACACCGGGACCCCAACACCGGGACCCCAACACGGAGACCCCAACACCGGGACACCAACACCGGGACCCCAACACCGGGACACCAACACGGGGACCCCAACACCGCGACACCAACACCGGGACACCAACACCGGGACCCCAACACCGGGACACCAACACCGGGACCCCAACACCGGGACACCAACACTGGGATCCCAACACCGGGACCCCAACATCGGGACCCCAACACGGGGACCCCAACATCGGGACCCCAACACCGGGACAACAACAGCGGGACACCAACACCGGGACACCAACACCGGGACCCCAACACCGCGACACCAACACCGGGACACCAACACCGGGACCCCAACACCGGGACACCAACACCGGGACCCCAACACCGGGACACCAACACCGGGACCCCAACACGGAGACCCCAACACCGGGACACCAACACCGGGACCCCAACACGGAGACCCCAACACCGGGACCCCAACACGGGGACACCAACACGGGGACCCCAACACGGAGACCCCAACACCGGGACACCAACACCGGGACCCCAACACCGAGACCCCAACACCGGGACCCCAACACGGAGACCCCAACACCGAGACCCCAACACCGGGACCCCAACACCGGGACACCAACACCGGGACCCCAACACCGGGACCCCAACACCGGGATCACAACACGGGGACCCCAACATCGGGACCCCAACACGGGGACCCCAACACCGGGACCCCAACACCGGGACACCAACACCTGGACACCAACACCGGGACCCCAACACCGCGACACCAACACCGGGACACCAACACCGGGACCCCAAAACCTGGACCCCAACACCGGGACCCCAACACCGGGACACCAACACCGGGTACGCAACACCGGGACACCAACACCGCGACCCCAACACCGGGACCCCAACACCGGGACACCAACACCGGGACCCCAACACTGGGACCCCAACACGGGACACCAACACCGCGACACCAACACGGGGACCCCAACACGGGGACACCAACACCGGGACCCCAACACCGGGAACCCAACACCGGGAACCCAACACCGGGACACCAACACCGGGACACCAACACCGGGACACCAACACCGGGACCCCAACACGGGGACCCCAACACCGGGACACCAACACCGGGACACCAACACCGGGACCCCAACACGGGGACCCCAACACCGGGACCCCAACACCGGGACCCCAACACGGGGACACCAACACCGGGACACCAACACCGGGAACCCAACACCGGGACACCAACACCGGGACACCAACACCGCGACCCCAACACCGCGACACCAACACGGGGACCCCAACACCGGGACACCAACACCGGGACCCCAACACCGGGACACCAACACCGAGACACCAACACCGGGACCCCAACACCGGGACCCCAACACGGGGACACCAACACCGGGACCCCAACACCGCGACACCAACACCGGGACACCAACACCGGGACCCCAACACGGGGACCCCAACACCGGCACCCCAACACGGGGACCCCAACACCGGGACACCAACACTGGGACACCAATATCGGGACCCCAACACCGGGACCCCAACACCTGGACCCCAACACCAGGACCCCAACACCGGGACCCCAACACCAGGACACCAACACCGAGACCCCAGCACCGGGACACCAACAACGGGACCCCAACACGGGGACACCAACACCGCGACACCAACACCGGGATCCCAACACCGCGACCCCAACACGGGGACCCCAACACCGCGACCCCAACATGGGGACCCCAACACCGCGACCCCAACACCGCGACCCCAACACCAGGACACCAACACCGGGACCCCAACACCGGGACACCAACACCGGGACCCCAACACCGGGACCCCAACACCGGGACCCCAACACCGAGACCCCAGCACCGGGACACCAACAACGGGACCCCAACACGGGGACACCAACACCGAGACCCCAGCACCGGGACACCAT
>NC_083440.1:3040444-3112708 GCF_020745735.1 Hemiscyllium ocellatum | reverse complement strand
GAGAGAGAGAGATACCGCACTAACCAGGGTCAGTGAGAGAGATACCACAATAACCTGGGTCAGTGAGAGAGATACCGCACTAACTAGGGTCAGTGAGAGAGAGAGATACCACACTAACCGGGGTCAGTGAGAGAGAGAGAGATACCGCACTAACCAGGGTCAGAGAGACAGATACTGCACTAACCGGGGTCAGTGAGAGAGAGAGATACTGCACTGACCAGGGTCAGTGAGAGAGAGAGATATCGCGCTAACCAGGGTCAGTGAGAGAGATACCGCACTAACCGGGGTCAGTGAGAGAGAGAGAGAGATACCGCACTAACCAGGGTCAGTGAGAGAGATACCAAACTGACCAGGGTCAGTGAGAGAGAGAGATACCGCACGAACCGGGGTCAGTGAGAGAGATAACCGCACTAACCAGGGTCAGTGAGAGAGATACTGCGCTAACCGGGGTCAGTGAGAGAGATACTGCGCTAACCGGGGTCCGTGAGAAGAGAGATACCGCACTGACCAGGGTCAGTGAGAGAGAGAGGTACTGCACTAACCAGGGTCAGTGAGGGAGATACCGCACTAACCAGGGTCAGTGAGAGAGAGAGATACCGCACTAACCAGGGTCAGTGAGAGAGATACCACAATAACCTGGGTCAGTGAGAGAGATACCGCACTAACTAGGGTCAGTGAGAGAGAGAGATACCACACTAACCGGGGTCAGTGAGAGAGAGAGAGATACCGCACTAACCAGGGTCAGAGAGACAGATACTGCACTAACCGGGGTCAGTGAGAGAGAGAGATACTGCACTGACCAGGGTCAGTGAGAGAGATACCAAACTGACCAGGGTCAGTGAGAGAGAGAGATATCGCGCTAACCAGGGTCAGTGAGAGAGATACCGCACTAACCGGGTCAGTGAGAGAGAGAGAGAGAGATACCGCACTAACCAGGGTCAGTGAGAGAGATACCAAACTGACCAGGGTCAGTGAGAGAGAGAGATACCGCACGAACCGGGGTCAGTGAGAGAGATAACCGCACTAACCAGGGTCAGTGAGAGAGATACTGCGCTAACCGGGGTCAGTGAGAAGAGAGATACCGCACTGACCAGGGTCAGTGAGAGAGAGAGGTACTGCACTCACTAGGGTCAGTGAGAGAGAGAGAGAGAGATACCGCGCTAACCGGGATCAGTGAGAGAGATACCGCACTAACCAGGGTCAGTGAGAGAGATACCGCGCTAACCGGGGTCAGTGAGAGAGAGAGATACCGCACTAACCAGGGTCAGTGAGAGAGATACCGCACTAACCAGGGTCAGTGAGAGAGATACCGCACTAACCAGGGTCAGTGAGAGAGAGAGATACCGCACTAACCAGGGTCAGTGAGAGAGAGAGATACCGCACTAACCCGGGTCAGTGAGAGAGAGAGATACCGCACTAACCAGGGTCAGTGAGAGAGATACCGCACTAACCAGGGTCAGTGAGAGAGAGAGATACCACAATAACCTGGGTCAGTGAGAGAGAGAGATACCACAATAACCTGGGTCAGTGAGAGAGATAGCGCACTAACTGGGGTCAGTGAGAGAGACACCGCACTAACCGGGGTCAGTGAGGGAGATACTGCACTAACCGGGGTTAGTGAGAGATACACCGCACTAACCAGGGTCAGTGAGAGAGAGATACCGCACGAACCAGGGTCAGTGAGAGAGATAACGCACTAACCGGGGTCAGTGAGAGAGAGAGATACCACAATAACTTGGGTCAGTGAGAGAGAGAGATACCACAATAACCTGGGTCAGTGAGAGAGATAACGCGCGAACCGGGGTCAGTGAGGGAGATACCGCACTAACCGGGGTCAGTGAGGGAGATACTGCACTAACCGGGGTGAGTGAGAGATACACCGCACTAACCAGGGTCAGTGAGAGAGAGATACCGCACGAACCAGGGTCAGTGAGAGAGATAACGCACGAACCGGGGTCAGTGAGGGAGATACTGCACTAACCGGGGTCAGTGAGAGAGATACCGCACTAACTAGGGTCAGTGAGAGAGATATCGCACTAACCGGCGTCAGTGAGAGAGATATCGCACTAACCAGGGTCAGTGAGAGAGATACCGCACTAAACGGGGTCAGTGAGTAGAGAGAGATACCGCACTAACTGAGGTCAGTGAGAGAGAGAGAGATATCGCACTAACCAGGGTCAGTGAGAGAGATACCACACTAACCAGGTTCAGTGAGAGAGATACCGCACTAACCGGGGTCAGTGAGAGAGAGAGATACCTCACCTACCAGGGTCAGTGAGGGAGATACCGCACTAACCAGGGTCAGTGAGAGAGAGAGATACCGCACTAACCAGAGTCAGAGAGACAGATACTGCACTAACCGGGGTCAGTGAGAGAGAGAGATACTGCACTGACCAGGGTCAGTGAGAGAGATAACGCGCGAACCGGGGTCAGTGAGAGATATACCGCACTAACCGGCGTCAGTGAGAGAGATACCGCACTAACCAGGGTCAGTGAGAGAGATATCGCACTAACCGGCGTCAGTGAGAGAGATACCGCACTAACCAGGGTCAGTGAGAGAGAGAGATATCGCGCTAACCAGGGTCAGTGAGGGAGATACCGCACTGACCGGGGTCAGTGAGAGAGAGAGAGATACCGCACTAACCGGGGTCAGTGAGAGAGAGAGATACCTCACTAACCAGGGTCAGTGAGGGAGATACCGCACTAACCGGGGTCAGTTAGAGAGAGAGATACCGCACTAACCAGGGTCAGTTAGAGAGAGAGATACCGCACTAACCAGGGTCAGTGAGGGAGATACCGCACTAACCAGGGTCAGTGAGAGAGAGAGATACCGCACTAACCAGGGTCAGTGAGAGAGATACCACAATAACCTGGGTCAGTGAGAGAGATACCGCACTAACTAGGGTCAGTGAGAGAGAGAGATACCACACTAACCGGGGTCAGTGAGAGAGAGAGAGATACCGCACTAACCAGGGTCAGAGAGACAGATACTGCACTAACCGGGGTCAGTTAGAGAGAGAGATACTGCACTGACCAGGGTCAGTGAGAGAGAGAGATATCGCGCTAACCAGGGTCAGTGAGAGAGATACCGCACTAACCGGGTCAGTGAGAGAGAGAGAGAGAGATACCGCACTAACCAGGGTCAGTGAGAGAGATACCAAACTGACCAGGGTCAGTGAGAGAGAGAGATACCGCACGAACCGGGGTCAGTGAGAGAGATAACCGCACTAACCAGGGTCAGTGAGAGAGATACTGCGCTAACCGGGGTCAGTGAGAAGAGAGATACCGCACTGACCAGGGTCAGTGAGAGAGAGAGGTACTGCACTCACTAGGGTCAGTGAGAGAGAGAGAGAGATACCGCGCTAACCGGGATCAGTGAGAGAGATACCGCACTAACCAGGGTCAGTGAGAGAGATACCGCGCTAACCGGGGTCAGTGAGAGAGATACCGCACTAACCGGGGTCAGTGAGAGAGATTGAGACCACACTAACCAGGGTCAGTGAGGGTGATACCGCACTAACCAGGGTCAGTGAGAGAGAGAGGTACTGCACTCACTAGGGTCAGTGAGAGAGAGAGAGAGAGATACCGCACTAACCAGGGTCAGTGATAGAGATATCGCACTAACCGGGGTCAGTGAGAGAGATACCGCACTAACCAGGGTCAATGAGGGAGATACCGCGCTAACCGGGGTCAGTGAGAGAGATACCGCACTAACCAGGGTCAGTGAGAGAGATTGAGATCACACTAACCAGGGTCAGTGAGGGTGATACCGCACTAACCAGGGTCAGTGAGAGAGAGAGATACCGCACTAACCAGGGTCAGTGAGGGTGATACCGCACTAACCAGGGTCAGTGAGTAGAGAGAGATACCGCACTAACCAGGGTCAGTGAGGGTGATACTGCACTAACCAGGGTCAGTGAAAGAGAGAGATACTGCACTAACCAGGGTCAGTGATAGAGATATCGCACTAACTGGGGTCAGAGAGAGAGATACCGCACTAACCAGGGTCAATGAGGGAGATACCGCACTAACCGGGGTCAGTGAGAGAGATACCGCACTAACCAGGGTCAGTGAGAGAGATTGAGACCACACTAACCAGGGTCAGTGATGGTGATACCGCACTAACCAGGGTCAGTGAGAGAGAGAGATACCGCACTAACCAGGGTCAGTGAGAGAGAGAGAGATACCGCACTAACCGGCGTCAGTGAGAGAGATACCGCACTAACCAGGGTCAGTGAGAGAGAGAGAGATACCGCACTAACCGGCGTCAGTGAGAGAGATATCGCGCTAACCAGGGTCAGTGAGAGAGATACCGCACTAACCGGGGTCAGTGAGTAGAGAGAGATACCGCACTAACCGGGGTCAGTGAGAGATAGAGATACCGCACTAACCAGGGTCAGTGAGAGAGATACCGCACTAACCAGGGTCAGTGAGGGAGATACCGCACTAACTGGGGTCAGTGAGAGAGAGAGAGATACCGCACTAACCGGGGTCAGTGCGTAGAGAGAGATACCGCACTAACCGGGTCAGTGAGAGAGAGAGATACCTCACTAACCAGGGTCAGTGAGGGAGATACCGCACTAACCGGGGTCAGTTAGAGAGAGAGATACCGCACTAACCAGGGTCAGTGAGGGAGATACCGCACTAACCAGGGTCAGTGAGAGAGAGAGATACCGCACTAACCAGGGTCAGTGAGAGAGATACCACAATAACCTGGGTCAGTGAGAGAGATACCGCACTAACTAGGGTCAGTGAGAGAGAGAGATACCACACTAACCGGGGTCAGTGAGAGAGAGAGAGATACCGCACTAACCAGGGTCAGAGAGACAGATACTGCACTAACCGGGGTCAGTGAGAGAGTGAGATACTGCACTGACCAGGGTCAGTGAGAGAGAGAGATATCGCGCTAACCAGGGTCAGTGAGAGAGATACCGCACTAACCGGGGTCAGTGAGAGAGAGAGAGAGATACCGCACTAACCAGGGTCAGTGAGAGAGATACCAAACTAACCAGGGTCAGTGAGAGAGAGAGATACCGCACGAACCGGGGTCAGTGAGAGAGATAACCGCACTAACCAGGGTCAGTGAGAGAGATACTGCGCTAACCGGGGTCAGTGAGAAGAGAGATACCGCACTGACCAGGGTCAGTGAGAGAGATAACCGCACTAACCAGGGTCAGTGAGAGAGATACCAAACTAACCAGGGTCAGTGAGAGAGATACCGCACTAACCGGGGTCAGTGAGAGAGATAACCGCACTAACCAGGGTCAGTGAGAGAGATACTGCGCTAACCGGGGTCAGTGAGAAGAGAGATACCGCACTGACCAGGGTCAGTGAGAGAGAGAGGTACTGCACTCACTAGGGTCAGTGAGAGAGAGAGAGAGAGATACCGCGCTAACCGGGATCAGTGAGAGAGATACCGCACTAACCAGGGTCAGTGAGAGAGATTGAGACCACACTAACCAGGGTCAGTGAGGGTGATACCGCACTAACCAGGGTCAGTGATAGAGATATCGCACTAACCGGGGTCAGTGAGAGAGATACCGCACTAACCAGGGTCAATGAGGGAGATACCGCGCTAACCGGGGTCAGTGAGAGAGATACCGCACTAACCAGGGTCAGTGAGAGAGATTGAGATCACACTAACCAGGGTCAGTGAGGGTGATACCGCACTAACCAGGGTCAGTGAGAGAGAGAGATACCGCACTAACCAGGGTCAGTGAGGGTGATACCGCACTAACCAGGGTCAGTGAGTAGAGAGAGATACCGCACTAACCAGGGTCAGTGAGGGTGATACTGCACTAACCAGGGTCAGTGAAAGAGAGAGATACTGCACTAACCAGGGTCAGTGATAGAGATATCGCACTAACCGGGGTCAGAGAGAGAGATACCGCACTAACCAGGGTCAATGAGGGAGATACCGCACTAACCGGGGTCAGTGAGAGAGATACCGCACTAACCAGGGTCAGTGAGAGAGATTGAGACCACACTAACCAGGGTCAGTGATGGTGATACCGCACTAACCAGGGTCAGTGAGAGAGAGAGATACCGCACTAACCAGGGTCAGTGAGAGAGAGAGAGATACCGCACTAACCGGAGTCAGTGAGGGAGAGAGAGATACCGCACTAACCGGGGTCAGTGAGAGAGATACCGCACTAACCAGGGTCAGTGAGAGAGAGAGATACCGCACTAACCGGGGTCAGTGAGGGAGATACCGCACTAACCAGGGTCAGTGAGAGAGAGAGATACCGCACTAACCAGGGTCAGTGAGAGAGAGATACCGCGCTAACCGGGGTCAGTGAGAGAGATACCGCACTAACCAGGGTCAGTGAGAGAGAGATACCGCACTAACCGGGGTCAGTGAGAGAGAGATACCGCACTAACCAGGGTGTGACTGGTCTCTCCTTCACTCTGTTCCAGGTCACATCCACGTCCAATCCTGCCCTAGATCCAATTGTTAAAACGCTCCCTCATCTGAGACTTAAGGGTAGGTACCTCGGCCATATCCCACACTGACCCATATCCCACAGTCCCACACTGACCCATATCCCACAATCCCACACTGACCAATATCCCACACTGACCCATATCCCATAGTCCCACACTGACCCATATCCCACAATCCCACACTGACCCATATCCCACAATCCCACACTGACCCATATCCCTCAATCCCACACTGACCCATATCCCACAATCCCACACTGACCCGTATCCCACAGTCCCACACTGACCCATATCCCACAGTCCCACACTGACCCGTATCCCACAATCCCACACTGACCCATATCCCACAATCCCACACTGACCCATATCCCACAGTCCCACACTGACCCATATCCCTCAGTCCCACACTGACCCATATCCCACAATCCCACACTGACCCGTATCCCACAATCCAACACTGACCCATATTCCACAGTCCCACACTGACCCATATCCCACAATCCCACACTGACCCATATCCCACAGTCCCACACTGACCCATATCCCACAATCCCACATTGACCCATATCCCTCAGTCCCACACTGACCCATATCCCACAATCCCACACTGACCCATATCCCACAATCCCACACTGACCCATATCCCCGGGAGACTGAAGCCGGCATTTGGCGTTAATTCCGCGTTTCTGTTCCCCCCGCCTCTCCCCCAACCCAGGGCAGAGACGGACTGTTGCCTTGAACCTGGATAAGATCATTCCGTGGAAACTCTGTCCGTTCTATCGGTATGAGGGATCCCTCACTACCCCGCCCTGTACGGAGAACGTCATCTGGACCGTCATCGAGCAGCCCACCTCAATGAGTCTCTCACAGGTACAGCACCATCAGACAGCACTGTGTACCCTCCCTCACAACCGGTCCTCAGCACTCACCCTCCCACAGGGCCCACTCCCTCAGCACTGACCCTCCGACAGCGCCCACTCCCTCAGCACTGACCCTCCGACAGTGCCCACTCCCTCAGCACTGACCCTCCGACAGTGCCCACTCCCTCAGCACTGACCCTCCAACAGGGCCCACTCCCTCAGCACTGACCCTCCATCAGAGCCCACTCTCTCAGCACTGACCCTCCGACAGTGCCCACCCCCTCAGCACTGACCCTCCGACAGTGCCCACTCCCTCAGCACTGACCCTCCGACAGTGCCCACCCCCTCAGCACTGACCCTCCGACAGTGCCCACTCTCTCAGTACTGACCCTCTGACAGTGCCCACTCCCTCAGCACTGACCCTCCGACAGTGCCCACCCCCTCAGCACTGACCCTCCGACAGTGCCCACCCCCTCAGCACTGACCCTCCGACAGTGCCCACTCCCCTCAGCACTGACCCTCCGACAGTGCCCACCCCCTCAGCACTGACCCTCCGACAGTGCCCACTCCCTCAGCACTGACCCTCCGACAGTGCCCACTCCCTCAGCACTGACCCTCCGACAGTGCCCACCCCCTCAGCACTGACCCTCCGACAGGGCCCACCCCCTCAGCACTGACCCTCTGCCTGCTCTGTAATGATTTTCCCGTCTGTTTGACAGTACAAGGTGTTTGTGAAAACACTGAGCTGGGACTCTAACATATTCCGACCGGTGCAGCCCCTGAACCGGCGAAAGGTGACGTACTGCAAGGGGTGACCTTTCAGGCTGTGCTCTGACCCCCCTCTCACCATGACCTGGGGGACGGATGTATCGGTACGACGTTGGAACCCTCGGAAAAGTTGACCAAGCCTCGCAATCTGCGGACGACTGAGGGACAGAGATTTCCGAAATCCCATGATTTGGCGGGAAATAACATCAGTTTGTTTCCTGAACAGACCAAGTGACCATTAAACAACACTTGCTGACCACTCGGCGTCTCCTCTCTGTTTCATGTTTGTTATCCCCGTCCCTGCTGGTGAACAATATCCTGTTCCACTTAAACCCTCAAGTGAAGGGACAGCAACTCCATTCCAAACCCAGCCAGACCCTGCCATCTCCCTGTCACCCTCCTTTCGGATAGAGATCTCCCTGGGCCGGGTTCGAGCAGTTAATGGGGTTCAAACGGCAGACTCTGTCTCTCTCTCTCTCGCTCCCTCTCTCGTTCCCTCTCTCTCACCCCCACTCTCTCTCTCTCTCTCTCCCTCTCGTTCCCTCTCTCCCTCTCGTTCCCTCTCTCTCACCCCCATTCCCCTCTCTCCCTCTCTCTCATTCCCTCTCTCTCACCCCCCCATTTTCTCTCTCTCTCTCTCTCTCTTACTCTCTCTCTATCTCGTTCCTTCTCTCTCACCCTCATTCTCTCTCTCTCTCTCTCGTATTTCCCCTCTCTCTCTCACCTCCATTCCCCCTCTCGCTATGTCTCTCCCACACATTTCCCCCTTTCTCTCTCTCTCTCACGTTCTCTGTCTCACAATCCTCCCTCCATCCTTCCTTCACTCACACTATTTCCTCCCTCGTTCCTTCTCTCTCTCTCTCTCTCGCACTTTTCCCTTTCTCATTCCCTCTCTCCCACACACCTCCCACCTGTACCCCCCGCAGACAGAGAGAGGGAGAGACAGAGAGGGAGGAAGGGAGAGGGAGAGAGAGGAAGGGAGAGGGAGAGAGGGAGAGAGGGAGGGAGAGAGAGAGAGAGGGAGAGAGAGAGACCTAGTTAGTCATAGGGTCAAGGGTTACCGGGGTGAGGGGGGGGTGGGGAAGGAGAGAGAGTGGGGGACAGACACAGGGTCAGACATGATCGAACATAGGAGCTGACCCTACGGGCCGAATGGCCATCCCTATCTCTGTAACCCCCTCCAGCCCCTACACCCCCTCCCTATCTCTGTAACCCCCTACACCCCCTCCCTATCTCTGTAACCCCCTATACCCCCTCCCTATCTCTGTAACCCCCTGCAGCCCCTACACCCCCTCCCTATCTCTGTAACCCCCTCCAGCCCCTACACCCCCTCCCTATCTCTGTAACCCCCTCCAGCCCCTACACCCCCTCCCTATCTCTGTAACCCCCTCCAGCCCCTCCCTATCTCTGTAACCCCCTACACCCCCTCCCTATCTCTGTAACCCCCCTACACCCCCTCCCTATCTCTGTAACTCCCTCCAGCCCCTACACCCCCTCCCTATCTCTGTAACCCCCCTACACCCCCTCCCTATCTCTGGAATGGCTGCTCCCCTGAGGGGAGGGTTTGCTGTCCTAACGCCGCTAGTTAAATGCACATTGTTGACATTTGTGACGTTCTGCGTGTCCACACTGAGATACATACATGTCCGGTGCGTGTATATACACACGCCCCGGGGATATGCTCCAATGAGTGATTTGGAAGCGTTTCCCACCTTGGTCAGCTCAGTCCCACACTAGGCCCCAGATGGATCCTGGGCCTTTGCTCTCCCTCATTGGGATTGGCGACCCTAGGCCCAAATGGGAGCCTGGGACTTTCCTGCTCCCTCTCGCTGAGTTGGTTCTGCCCCACTAGGCCCCAAAATGGATCCTGGGCCTTCGCTGCGTGAGTGTGTGTGTGAGTGTGAGTGTGTGTGTGTGTGAGTGTGTGAGTGTGGGTGTGTGTGTGAGTGTGGGTGTGTGTGTGTGTGTGTGAGAGTGTGTGTGTGTGAGAGAGTGGGTGTGTGTGAGTGTGAGTGTGGGTGTGTGTGTGTGTGGGTGTGTGTGTGTGTGTGAGAGTGTGTGTGTGTGAGTGTGGGTGTGTGTGTGTGAGAGTGTGTGTGTGTGTGAGTGTGGGTGTGTGTGAGTGTGGGTGTGTGTGTGTGTGAGAGTGTGTGTGTGTGAGTGTGTGTATGAGTGTGAGTGTGTGTGTATGAGTGTGTGTATGAGTGTGAGTGTGTGTGAGTGTGTGTGTGTGTGTGAGAGTGTGTGTGTGGGCCTCATCCCCAATTCCCCGGAGTTGTCTACTCCAGGCCGGAACGAGAGCCTGTGGGGGAGGTTTCCAGCTCCCTCAATCCTGTGAGAAACAAACCTCACACACTGCAATAATTTCAGTCTGAGACAAGATCTGAATCAGTCGTGCCCTTTATTTCCCACTTGCAAGTGGGTGTGATGTCCACAAGGCAGGGACAAAACACACTGAATTCAACAAATACTCGATATTTATATAATTTGGTTCCCACATATTTTTTCCTTATTTCATTGTTTCCCCTCCTGTTTACATCCTCCACTTTCCTAAGACCGGGACCCATTACTCCTGTTTATCTCGTGTCTTATCCGGCCTAGTCTGTGACAAAATGTTTATTCCTGTTCTCACAAGGCCGTTTGACCTCATCCTGCTGTGGGCACAGCCTTGCCTTAACCATTATTTACTCCCTCCATCTGTGCTGCCCCTCTCAGCATCTTATCACTAAGACCCTTTTAATTGGGGTTTGTCCCTGTGTCTCTGTGAAAGTGGGAAACAGATGTTTGTACCTACTGTTTATACAGGCCTGATGAGTTTAACTGTCTGTCTTCCCAGCATCGCATCACGAAGCCCTTCTAAATGGGGTTACCATTTGTTGTGTAGTCCCGTTACATTTTTTAGCTAATATAAACAAACCAATTATGCATTTCCTCCACAGAGTTCCCATTCTTGTTGACTCAGTTCCTGGCTGAAACAATTACACACTGGTGTGAGTTCAGTTATTTTTTATATATTAGAATTAGAAGAAACATAAATTTCCTAGATCCCACAAATTTTCCCTCTTTCTTTCGTTATCATTTGTTAACTTCTGCGTTTTGTTCTTCTAAGCATCGCTCCCGAAATTCGCAAGCACCATTCCGGAAATTTCATCCAGCTTGGTCTCACTCATCCCCTCATTATTTCGTCGATAAAGTTCTTCTGTCTGATTCCGTTTTAAGGGCATCTGTTTCATTAAGGCGGTCTCAATCAGTCTCTGGGTGAGCCCTCGTATACAGGGTATGATACAACAGCCAATGACCAGCAATACCCTGACTACTACTATCATGGAAGTAAGGATGGAGACCACCACCCCCTTCCACCTTCCAAACCAGGATTCAAGCCATCCCGGGAGAGATGTGTCTACTCCTGAATTCTCAGCCAGCTCCTCTGCTACGGTCGTCAATCCCTTTAAGACCCGAGTAATTGAACCATCAGGCACAGTGTTATTAGGAATAAAGGTACAACAGCTTCCTCCTAACATCACACACACACACCCCACACACACTCACACTCACACACACACACACACACACACACCCCCCACACACACATCCCACACACACACTCACACACACACACACACACACATACCTCACACACACACACACACACACACACACCTCACACACACACACATCGCACACACACTCTCACACACACACACCTCACACACACACACACACACACACACACACACCTCACACACACACACACACACACACGCCCTTTTTCAGCTAGAATTATCTCAAGGGCCATTCGGTTTTCCCATACCATCCTACTTGTCGCGTCAAGCTGGTCTGATATTCCTTGAACCACATCTCTTGTTTAATTTATAAATCGCTGTTGATTATGGAAAATGTAATTTATCCAATCTATATTTTTATTAATTGTTACCCACCAGAAGAGAGCAGACTCAAAGCCTGCAGCAATCTGGTTACGAATCTTGAACTCATCGGGGTATCCCCCTCGGGACTCCGACAGAATCGAGATAAATCCTGTCATCGATAGAAGTGTCTATCTCTTACTCCTTCCCTTTCTCCTCACGATCTTTTCCTTCTCAAATGCCAGGGTCAATGGAATTGCCAATTGTATAATTGCACATATCCCTCTCCAATCTAGAGGTAGGGTGGGTCTCAATATTTTGCCTGCACAGTACCACCACAGATCCGCTTGGGGAACCTTTAGTGCTGAGTATTCTCCGTGTCGGTAACATTTTTAATCTCTGTACACAATTGCAGCTCCCCCAAATCTCTAGACCGACTTATACCTCATCTACGCACACACAACGTGTGATTTCCAACTGCGGCGGAAAATGTGGGGGAGCTTGTACATCTTTCTTCTCCAAGGGAGGGAACATCAGAGATAGGGAGGCACAATTCCTATCATTCCATGCAGTCTCATCCTGGTACAGGGCTATCATACATTTCATGCCCTGCCTGTCTCGCGTGGAAAGGGAACCACCTGGGCCACTGGCCTACCGGAGGCACATGCATAGCAATTGCTCTTGTTCAGACTTTTTAACAGGATACTTTACCCATTCAACCCAGGCAGTTGCATCCCCGTATTCAGTTTCTATTTCGATAGGCTGTTTCAAGTCCTTTACCTCTATGATTTTTAGGATCAGTGCGAGGGGTGAAAGGTTGTACCTTATTATCCAGTAGTTCTGCCCGTTTTCCCGGTCCTACGCTAATTCGAAAACAACAGCCCACGAAATTCTTCCCATGTGCTTTCATTTCTATCCCAAATGTTTCATTTAATTGTATCTCATAGGTGCCCCCCCCCCCAGAATTGCTTCGTGCCATGTGGTTTTCTTTATTGTCAGGTATATTGGGTTACACTTTTTATTGGGACAATCGCGAGCTGGTCTGTGACGAGACTATTATACCAAGTACCATCCCCAATGCCATCCCCATAGGACTTAAGATGTATCTCTGAGCTGCGGTACTGTCTCTGAATATCTACATCCCCACAATTGACTAAGCTGCATGCATCAGCGTCTATTACTTGTGGATTATCAGACTCAGGAACCGTTAATAATACATATGAAAAGGATATTTGACAAAATCCCAATACTAAGAGGGCTAGCATCATAACTCTCAGCATTCCCAGTATTCTAAACATCATGCTGAAGCTCAAAACAACTTACTATACAATCCTACAGAAATAATCCCGTGCTCGCGTCGCCACTGTATAATCAGTTACTCAAAGTCTCTTTAGCCTGAGTTTCAGCGGGTCTTGCGTTGATTCGGCTGTCCAGACTTCTTCCTCAACTGGAGATTCCACTGGCCCTTTGATCCGAGTGTAGTGAGTCCAGCCTTTCTCTGCAATTCTTATTGCCGTTTCGTGAGTCAAAAGAGCCTGGTACGGCTCTTCCCAGTCCGGCTGCAATTTAGTCTCTGCCCATGATTTTACTCAGACCCAATCTCCCGGCTGGATGGGATGAACGGTGAATTCTAGGGGCGGAGTCTGTGCCAATAAACCCTGTTTCCTGAGGAAAGACAGAGAGGCGGACAAGCCCAGTATATACTTTTTAAGAACAAATCTTTAGTTTCGGGAATTGGCAATTCTCCATGCGTTCCCAGATAAGGTAATCCAAATAAGGTTTCATAGGGGGATAGTCCCAAATCTTTCCTTGGAGCTGTTCGTACTCCCAAGAGAGCTATAGGTAAACATTTGGTCCAAGGGAGTCTGGTTTCTGTTATCAATTTGGAGAGCTGGCGTTTGAGTGTTTGGTTCATTCTCTCAACCCTTCCTTGATGGCGGGTGCCATGGAGTATGGAACTCCCAGGAGATTCCCAACCCTTTCATTACCCCCTGTAACACTTTAGAGGTAAAATGAGTTCCCTTGGTCAGAATCTATACGGTGTACTAGCCCATATCGGGGAATGATGTGCTCCAATATTGTTTTAGACACCCCACTCGCAGTGGCAGTAGCTAGGGGGTATGCCTCAAACCAACCAGATAAATGATCTACTACGACTAACATATATTTTAGTCTCCCTACCCTGGGTAACTCAGTATAATCTACTTGTATACTCTGGAAGGGTCTCAATCCTGGGTCTCTTCCTCCCGGGGTCTGTTTTCTCAAGACTTTTTTATTGACCTTTCTGCAGATTATACACAATCCCTCACATATTTGTTTAGCAATTGTATATATTCCTTTACATCCATATTCCCTAAGAACTAAATCACACATTGCTTGTACTCCCCAATGGCTGCCTTGGTGCGGGACAGCCATAATCTCTCGCATCATCATTTTGTTCAACATTTCCCTCCCATCAGGTAACATCCAATGCCCTTCTGCTGTTTTTGAAGCCCCTAAATCTTTCAATTCTCTTTCCTCTCTTTCAGTAAATGTAGGAGTTTCCCGAGGACCTGGGACAGTAGGTATTAGGGAATGGATCACTACTTCTTGTGGGCTCAGGGCTGTTTCCTTAGCCACTTCGTCGGCTAGTCTATTCCCCCTAACCTCTGGGTCATTTCCTTTCTGATGCCCATTTACATGCACTGCTGCTATTTCTCTGGGGAGTAATAGGGACTCCAAGACCCGTGTAATCAATTCTTCATGTACTAATTCCCTCCCCCGGCTGTTGATCAGTCCTTGTTCCTGCCATATCTTTCCGAGAGTGTGCACAACACCGAAGGCATATTTGGAGCCAGTATATACCGTTCCCCTCTTTATTGTCAAATGCCCTAAGGGCTCTTCCCAATGCATAGAGTTCTGAGCTGACCATCCACTAGGCAACTTTCCTGTCTCCACCACACTACCTTTTGTCCCATCTATGACCGCATACCCATTATGTCGTCTCCCTTCAGTCACCCGGGATGATCCGTCTATAAAAAGTCTAGCCCCTACATGAGGTGGAACATCTCTCAGGTCCATGTGGACCTTAGTTTGGTATTCTATAATGTCAAGGTAGTTGTGCCCTGGATTCTGAGGAGATTCCCCTTCCCGTTTCCAAAGAAAGGCAGCTGGATTTAAACAATTGTCCGTGACCAACACTAGATCATCCTTTTCTATTAATATTGCCTCATATTTCAGAATCCGCGAGTCTGTCAACCGTCGCCCAGCTTTTTGGTTTAGGGTC
This sequence comes from Hemiscyllium ocellatum, assembly GCF_020745735.1. Taxonomy (NCBI): domain Eukaryota; kingdom Metazoa; phylum Chordata; class Chondrichthyes; order Orectolobiformes; family Hemiscylliidae; genus Hemiscyllium; species Hemiscyllium ocellatum. The sequence goes on along the minus strand of NC_083440.1, from coordinate 3,097,508 downwards.
GTTCTCACTTGGTGTGGGGTGCTGACTATTAGGGCTCCCCCAAATGTAAGCTTCCTGCTTCCCTCCACCAGCAGTGCAGTGGCAGCTACGGCCTGCACACACTCAGGCCACCCCCGGGATACTGGATCCATACCCCTGGGATATGTGCTACTGGCTGTTTCATTCCTCCCCACCTCTGGGTTAATACTCCCGAAGCCGCCCCCTTATCCATGGTAGCAAAGAGGTGGAAAGGTTTATCTCGGGAAGGTAACGCTAACACGGGGGCATGGATCAGATCTCTTTTGAGTTCCTCAACTAGTTCTTTTTCCTCATCATCCCAACTTAGACACTTTGGTTCCTCCTCCAATAGTTTGAGATATAATTTCTTAGTCTTTTGAGCACAGGAATCAATCCACAATCGGCAATATCCCATTAGACCCAAAAACTGACGTAACTCCTGTTTAGTCCTGGGCAGCAGCATCCCAACTATTCCCTCTATCTGTTCCGGGCTTATCTTTCACTTTCCCTCACTAACGAAATGTCCCAAGTATTTCACTTCTCGCTCCACATGTTGTAGTTTGTTTTTAGATGCTCGCAGTCCCTGCTGGCCCAGAAAATTCAATAATTTGTTAGTGGCTTCTACACCTCTTTCTCTTCTGTTTCCTGTTACTAAGATGTCGTCTACATACTGCAGCAGGTTAGTCCCTTTGGGGGCTGCTAAATTTCTCCGATATTTGTTCTAACACCTGTCCAAATAAATTCTGTAAACCCCTGGGGGAGCACAGCCCACCGGTATTGCTGTTTCCGTCCTGTCCTGGGGTCTTCCCATTCAAAGGTGAACAAATTCCTACTTCCCTCCACCAAGGGACAAGCCCAAAAGGCATCCTTTAAATCTATCACACTGAACCATTTGTGGTCATGAGGGATCTTACTCAATAACGTATCGGGGTTTGGCACCACTGGGTGTCTGATCTGTACTATTCGATTCAATGTTCTCAAATCCTGCACCAATCGATAAGTTCCATTGGATTTACGCACTGGTAGAATAGGGGTATTATAAGACGACATACATGGTTCCAACAAGCCATCCCTAATCAGTCCCTCAATTACTGGCTGCAGTCCTCGTTTACCCTCCATGGGAATGGGATATTGTCGCTCACAGACAATGTCCCCATCTCTTTTTAAATTTACTTCAAGAGGAGGGATCTGTAGTCCTCCACGATTCCCTTCCCTAGCCCATACAGTAGGGTCTATCTCTCTCTTCCCACATCCTCTGTCAACATCGCCATTTGTACAACTAATTCTTTTTCCTGAATTCCAATCTCCAGTCCTAAGAGGATAATTAAGGCTCTCCCTAGTAAGTTACTTCCCATAGCGGGGATATACAACAGTTCCCCTGTGACCCTATCCTTAGGACCTTCTATCATCATCGGTTCAAATACTGGGACAGTAAATCCCTCCCCTTTCACCCCAGAAACAGTAATTGATCGTGTCGACATTTCTACTTTCTTTGGTTTAAAATTCAGCGATGACCGTACTGCCCCTGTATCTACTGGGAAGACCACTTCTTACCTACAGGGTCCCACCTTCAAGTTTATCAAGGGTTCCTGGTGGGTCACCGAGGGCAGGAACCCCTGACAGCCCTATTCATTATCAAAATTCATAAGCGGAATGGCCCTTGCTTCCCTTTGTAGATCAGGACACTCCCGCCGAAAATGCCCTATTTTTCCACAATAATAGCGTCCTTCCTGTGGGGACCCCCATCTCTGCCCCTGTCACTCGAACCCTCTATCAAATGCTCCCCCTTGTCCTCTCCCTCTCCCTCTCCCTCCCTGCCCTACATGCTGCCACACGCTGCTCCGGTTGCTCACAATTGGTTCCATTTTTCTCTTAATTACCTCGTCAACCGCAGCTACCATCATTTTCGCCCTCTGTTTTTGTCTCTCATCCTCTCTCTTTACAAACACTTTCAGTGCATCTCTTAACAATTCATCTCATGGTTTTTCGCTCCACCCTTCTATCTTCTGTACCTTTGTCTGTCTGGCCATGCCTTTGTCACAAAATGTACTTTCAAAAGACCCTGTGCCACTGGGTCCTCAGGGTTCATTCCAGAATATTTCCGCGTTGAGTCTCTTAATCTCTGCCAGAAAGCTGAGGGCGTCTCATCTTTCTCCTGACTAACTTCAAAGGCTTTAGTCAGATTCTGCGATTTCGGAACTGCCTCTCTTATTCCTTTTAGAATCAGGTCTTTCAATTCCCTCATTCCTTCTCTATGTTCCGGGTTTTGATTTTCCCACTGGGGGTCTCTGAGGGGAAACTTCGTCTCACCCTGTCCAGCATCCCCACCTCCAATGGGGTGTTCTCTGTCCCATATTTTAATGGTTGCTCCTCGTATAAGTCCCCTTTCCTCCCCAGTAAATAGTATATTCAAAATAGACATTAACTCAGCTCACGTATATAGACTGGGCCCCAAAAATTGATCAGTTTGTTCAGACAATCCTACCGGATCCTCAACCAGGACCTTCATTTCCGTTTTAAACGTTCTGACCTCCCCACTGGTGAGGGGGACATTTACAAACCCAATCTCTTTGTCCCCTATAGGTACCTCCCGGAGGGGATAAGGCATTACGTTCTTCCCCTTTCTCTTTCTCTTAAGAAATATTGCAATATTTCTAGCTCCCCATAACTTCAAACACCAATTCATGCTTGACTAACTTTAAAGCCTGTTCCTCACTTGTAAACATATTTATATATTTACGTTCATTTAGTCAGTATTTAATATTTAAAATGTAAAATGCATACAGTTCCCAATTTTGAAATCCACACTGTAATCGCCCAGATTTAGTACCCTAATTTAAATCCAAAATTAGTTTTCTTAAGTAGCCCTGACCAATCATTGCTCAGTTACAGTGCTATAGGTCGTGAAATAATCAGAGCTGCCTTAGAAGAATTTGTCTATTCAAGTTAAAAAAAACTTCTAATGCGTGAACAAGGCCACAGATATTAACCATCGGATTTTTTGTTTTTACGACAATCTAATGTTGAACTGAAACTCCAACTGTCCTCCATAAATCACTTCTATGTAAATTTAAAAGAGATTAGTTAGAAACTGATAGTAAGGCAGTCATGACCTGTCAAAAGAACAGGAGTTATCATTTATTTCCATAATCACTATAGAATCTTTAATCTTAAAAGAAATCATTATAAGTTTCCATAATAAAAAATCAGATTCAAAACAGTCCTGGAACTCAAGCCCCAGGGAATAAAATGCAAACGTTCGATCACCAACAAACAAATGTGCATTCAAACCAAATCACAAAGGGTTAAACCTTCTAGCAGCTCTTTTCATTCTCTCTCCCTCTCACACATTGACATATAAATGCAGATATTTACAAACCCAGTCTCCGTCCAGCCTGTATTTTGGCCAGAAGATGGCGGGACGAAGAATGGATTCCTTAGTCCATACAAAACAACAATATTTAATCATTTTCTTTCCTTGTATGAAAATGATTTTTCCAATTCCACAGCGTCCTGCCCAACAGACTTTCTGGAGGGATGTTGTAAGAGACCCTGCCTCCATTTCCATTGCTTTGTTCTTCGTCTGTTTTCCTGGAGGCTTTTTCCTTACCCACGGCACAGCCCACATCGAGTTCCTGCGTTAGTCCCTTATTAACAACTAAAATTCAATCCCGGCCACCAAGGCAGTACTTAAAAGTCACTTTTCTTACCTTGGTCTGTGCACAGAGTTGCCTGGCCCCTTGTTGCCGTATGTTCTATCGACCTCCTGTCACTGTCCGATTCAGATGTCTCTCTCTTGTGGGATTCGTACCAGTCTCCCAAGGGAGCAGACCAAACCGGGACACGAGACCGCTCCTCAATGGGGAACGGGACGCGTCTTCCCAATGTCCAGGGCCAGCCACCCCCCACCGGCGATGGAAGAACTTCCCGGAGAGCCCCACGTTGGGCACCAAATGTGAGAAACGAAGCTCACGCACTGCAATAATTTCCGTCTGAGACAAGATCTGAATCAGTCGTGTCATTTATTTCCCACTTGTAAGTGGGTGTGGTGTCCACAAGGCAGGGACAAAACACACCGAATTCAACAAATACTCGATATTTATATAATTTGGTTCCTAGATATCTTTTCCTTATTTCATTGTTTCCCCCCCTGTTTACATACTCCACTTCCCTAAGACCGGGACCCATTACTCCTGTTTATCTCCTGTCTTATCCGGTCTGGTCTGTGACAAAACATGCTCATTCCTGTTCACACAAGGCCATTTGCCCTCATCCTGCTGTGGGCACATCCTCACCTTTTCACAGCATCTTAACACTAAGACCCTTTTAATTGGGGTTTGTCCCTGTGTTTCTGACAAAGGGGGAAACAGATGTTTGTACCTATTGTTTATACAGGCCTGATGAGTTTAACTGTCTGTCTTACACTCCCATCTCTTTCTTCCATATGCGTTTAGCTAATAATTGAGAAGTGCAGAAATAACATTAATTTACCATATCCCACACTCTCCCACACACTCCCTCCCCCCCTCACTCACTAACACGGACATACCCTCCCACACACTCTCTCCCCCTCACTCACTAACACGTACATACCCTCCCACACACTCTCTCCCCCCCCACTCACTAACACGTACATACCCTCCCACACACTCCCTCCCCCTCACTCACTAACACGTACATACTCTCCCACACACTCCCTCCCCCTCACTCACTAACACGTACATACCCTCCCACACACTCCCTCCCCCTCACTCACTAACACGTACATACCCTCCCACACACTCCCTCCCCCTCACTCACTAACACGTACATACCCTCCCACACACTCTCTCCCCCTCACTCACTAACACGTACATACCCTCCCACACACACTCTCCCCCCCTCACTCACTAACACGTACATACCCTCCAACACACTCTCTCCCCCTCACTCACTAACACGTACATACCCTCCCACACACTCTCACCCCCCTCACTAACACGTACATACCCTCCCACACACTCTCCCCCTCACTCACTAACACGTACATACCCTCCCACACACTCTCTCCCCCTCACTCACTAACACGTACATACCCTCCCACACACTCTCTCCCCTCACTCACTAACACGTACATACCCTCCCACACACTCTCTCCCCCTCACTCACTAACACGTACATACCCTCCCACACACTCTCCCCCCCCCTCACTCACAAACACGTACATACCCTCCCACACACTCTCTCCCCCCTCACTCACTAACACGTACATACCCTCCCACACTCTCTCCCCCCTCACTCACTAACACGTACATACCCTCCCACACACTCTCCCCCCCCTCACTCACTAACACGTACATACCCTCCCACACACTCTCCCCCCCTCACTCACTAACACATACATACCCTCCCACACTCTCTCTCCCCCTCACTCACTAACACGTACATACCCTCCCACACACTCTCTCCCCCTCACTCACTAACACGTACATACCCTCCCACACACTCTCCCCCCCTCACTCACAAACACGTACATACCCTCCCACACACTCTCTCCCCCCCTCACTCACTAACACGTACATACCCTCCCACACACTCTCCCCCCCTCACTCACTAACACGTACATACCCTCCCACACACTCTCCCCCCCCCACTCACTAACACGTACATACCCTCCCACACACTCTCTCCCCCCTCACTCACTAACACGTACATACCCTCCCACACACTCTCCCCCCCTCACTCACTAACACGTACATACCCTCCCACACACTCTCTCCCCCCTCACTCACTAACACGTACATACCCTCCCACACTCTCTCTCCCCCTCACTCACTAACACGTACATACCCTCCCACACACTCTCCCCCCACCTCACTAACACGTACATACCCTCCCACACACTCTCCCCCCCTCACTCACTAACACGTACATACCCTCCCACACACTCTCTCCCCCCTCACTCACTAACACGTACATACCCTCCCACACACTCTCTCCCCCTCACTCACTAACACGTACATACCCTCCCACACCCTCTCTCCCCCCTCACTCACTAACACGTACATACCCTCCCACACACTCTCTACCCCCTCACTCACGAACACGTACATACCCTCCCACACTCTCTCTCCCCCTCACTCACTAACACGTACATACCCTCCCACACACTCTCTCCCCCTCACTCACTAACACGTACATACCCTCCCACACACTCTCTCCCCCCTCACTCACTAACACGTACATACCCTCCCACACACTCTCTCCCCCCTCACTCACTAACACGTACATACCCTCCCACACACTCTGTCCCCCTCACTCACTAACACGTACATACCCTCCCACACACTCTCCGCCCCTCACTCACTAACACGTACATACCCTCCCACACACTCTCCCCCCCTCACTCACTAACACGTACATACCCTCCCACACACTCTCTCCCCCCCCTCACTCACTAACACGTACATACCCTCCCACACACTCTCCCCCCCCCTCACTCACTAACACGTACATACCCTCCCACACACTCTCTCCCCCTCACTCACTAACACGTACATACCCTCCCACACACTCTCTCCCCCTCACTCACTAACACGTACAACCCTCCCACACACTCTCTACCCCTCACTCACTAACACGTACAACCCTCCCACACACTCCCTCCCCCTCACTCACTAACACGTACAACCCTCCCACACACTCTCTACCCCTCACTCACTAACACGTACATACCCTCCCACACACTCTCTCCCCCTCTCACTCACTAACACGTACATACCCTCCCACACACTCTCTACCCCTCACTCACTAACACGTACATACCCTCCCACACACTCTCCCCCCCTCACTCACTAACGCGTACATACCCTCCCACACACTCTCTACCCCTCACTCACTAACACGTACAACCCTCCCACACACTCTCTCCCCCCCTCACTCACTAACACGTACAACCCTCCCACACACTCTCTCCCCCCACACTCACTAACACGTACAACCCTCCCACACACACTCTCCCCCCTCACTCACTAACACGTACATACCCTCCCACACACTCTCTCTCCCCCCCCTCACTCACTAACACGTACATACCCTCCCACACACTCTCCCCCCCCTCACTCACTAACACGTACATACCCTCCCACACACTCTCTCCCCCCTCACTCACTAACACGTACAACCCTCCCACATACTCTCTCCCTCCCTCACTCACTAACACGTACAACCCTCCCACACACTCTCTCCCCCCCTCACTCACTAACACGTACATACCCTCCCACACACTCTCTCCCCCCACTCACTAACACGTACAACCCTCCCACACACTCTCCCCCCCTCACTCACTAACACGTACATACCCTCCCACACACTCTCTACCCCTCACTCACTAACACGTACAACCCTCCCACACACTCTCTCCCCCCCTCACTCACTAACACGTACAACCCTCCCACACACTCTCTCCCCCCCTCACACACTAACATGTACATACCCTCCCACACACTCTCTCCCCCCCTCACTCACTAACACGTACATACCCTCCCACACACTCTCCCCCCCTCACTCACTAACACGTACATACCCTCCCGCACACTCTGCCCCCCCTCACTCACTAACACGTACATACCCTCCCACACACTCTCCCCCCCCCACTCACTAACACGTACATACCCTCCCACACACTCTCTCCCCCTCACTCACTAACACGTACATACCCTCCCACACACTCTCTCCCCACCTCACTCACTAACACGTACATACCCTCCCACACACTCTCTCCCCCCTCACTCACTAACACGTACATACCCTCCCACACACTCTCTCCCCCTCACTCACTAACACGTACATACCCTCCCACACACTCTCTCCCCCCTCACTCACTAACACGTACATACCCTCCCACACACTCTCTCCCCCTCACTCACTAACACGTACACACCCTCCCACACACTCTCTCCCCCCTCACTCACTAACACGTACATACCCTCCCACACACTCTCCCCCCCTCACTCACTAACACGTACATACCCTCCCACACACTCTCCCCCCCTCACTCACTAACACGTACATACCCTCCCACACACTCTCTCCCCCCTCACTCACTAACACGTACATACCCTCCCACACTCTCTCTCCCCCTCACTCACTAACACGTACATACCCTCCCACACACTCTCTCCCCCCCCACTCACTAACACGTACATACCCTCCCACACACTCTCTCCCCCCTCACTCACTAACACGGACATACCCTCCCACACACTCTCCCCCTCACTCACTAACACGTATATACCCTCCCACACACTCTCTCCCCCCTCACTCACTAACACGGACATACCCTCCCACACACTCTCCCCCCCTCACTCACTAACACGTACATACCCTCCCACACACTCTCTCCCCCTTCACTCACTAACACGTACATACCCTCCCACACACTCTCCCCCCTCACTAACACGTACATACCCTCCCACACTCTCTCTCCCCCCTCACTCACTAACACGTACATACCCTCCCACACACTCTCTCCCCCCTCACTCACTAACACGTACATACCCTCCCACACTCTCTCTCCCCCTCACTCACTAACACGTACATACCCTCCCACACACACTCTCCCCCTCACTCACTAACACGTACATACCCTCCCACACACTCTCTTCCCCCTCACTCACTAACACGTACATACCCTCGACACACTCTCCCCCTCCCTCACTAACACGTACATACCCTCCCACACACTCTCCACCCCCACTCACTAACACGTACATACCCTCCCACACTCTCTCCCCCCCTCACTCACTAACACGTACATACCCTCCCACACACTCTCTCCCCCCTCACTCACTAACACGTACATACCCTCCCACACACTCTCCCCCCCCTCACTCACTAACACGTACATACCCTCCCACACACTCTCTCCCCCCTCACTCACTAACACGTACATACCCTCCCACACTCTCTCCCCCTCACTCACTAACACGTACATACCCTCCCACACACTCTCTCTCCCCCCCTCACTCACTAACACGTACATACCCTCCCACACACTCTCCCCCCCCTCACTCACTAACACGGACATACCCTCCCACACACTCTCCCCCCCTCACTCACTAACACGTACATACCCTCCCACACACTCTCTCCCCCCTCACTCACTAACACGTACATACCCTCCCACACACTCTCTCCCCCTCACTCACTAACACGTACATACCCTCCCACACACTCTCCCCCCCCTCACTCACTAACACGTACATACCCTCCCACACACTCTCTCCCCTCACTCACTAACACGTACATACCCTCCCACACACTCTCTCCCCCTCACTCACTAACACGTACATACCCTCGACACACTCTCCCCCCTCACTCACTAACACGTACATACCCTCCCACACACTCTCCACCCCACTCACTAACACGTACATACCCTCCCACACTCTCTCCCCCCCTCACTCACTAACACGTACATACCCTCCCACACACTCTCTCCCCCCTCACTCACTAACACGTACATACCCTCCCACACACTCTCTCCCCCCTCACTCACTAACACGTACATACCCTCCCACACACTCTCCCCCCCTCACTCACTAACACGGACATACCCTCCCACACACTCTCCCCCCCTCACTCACTAACACGTACATACCCTCCCACACACTCTCTCCCCCCTCACTCACTAACACGTACATACCCTCCCACACACTCTCCCCCCTCACTCACTAACACGGACATACCCTCCCACACACACTCTCCCCCCTCACTCACTAACACGTACATACCCTCCCACACACACTCTCCCCCTCACTCACTAACACGTACATACCCTCCCACACACTCTCTCCCCCCTCACACACTAACACGTACATACCCTCCCACACACTCTCTCCCCCCTCACTCACTAACACGTACATACCCTCCCACACACTCTCTCCCCCCCTCACTCACTAACACGTACATACCCTCCCACACACTCTCCCCCCTCACTCACTAACACGTACATACCCTCCCACACACTCTCTCCCACACACTCACAACACTCTCTCTCTCCCCTTCACTCACACACACACACTGTCTCTCTCTCACACAGACACAAAGTCAACGGTGCGAATTTGCATTGGCAGACGAATTCCACTTTTTTCCAAAAGCACACAGTCTCCAGGCCGTCAGTCTGCGTTGCATTCTTCAAATTCCCATTTTGGGAAGAGAACCAGTCTGACTCAGGGTTGCAATGACCCTAACCTCACGCCTTTCATCCACTGTCTGAGCTGAGCTGTCACTCTCTTTTTTTCTCCCCTTAAACCTTGAGTGATCAACGTTTGTGCGAAGATTTGTAGCTCGGGTGCTCGTTGTTGTGGTTCTGTTTGCCGAGCTGGAAGTTTTTGTTGCAAAAGTTGCGTCCCCTGGCTAGGCGACATCATCAGTGCTCTGGAGCCTCCTGCGAAGCGCTTCTTTGATGTTTCTTCCGGTATTTATAGTGGTCGGTCCTTGCCGCTTCCGGGTGTCAGTTTCAGCTGTCCGCTGTAGTGGTTGGTATATTGGGTCCAGGTTGGTGTGTTTGTTGATGGAGTTTGTGGATGAATGCCATGCCTCTAGGAATTCTCTGGCTGTTCTCTGTCTGGCTTGCCCTATGATAGTGGTGTTTTCCCAGTCGAATTCATGTTGCTTGTTGTCTGGGTGTGTGGCTACTAGGGATAGCTGGTCGTGTCGTTTCGTGGCTAGTTGGTGTTCATGGATGCGGATTGTTAGCTGTCTTCCTGTTTGTCCTATATAGTGTTTTGTGCAGTCCTTGCATGGTATTTTGTAAAGTACATTAGTTTTGCTGATGTTGGGTATTGGCTCCTTTGTTCTGGTAAGTTGTTGTCTGAGGGTGGCTGTTGGTTTGTGTTTTATTATAAAATCTTGAGTGATCTTTGGGAATGAGACTGGAAAGAACTTCTGGGATTAATCAGTGCATCCCCCACCCTGAGGGATTAGAGATTTAGCAACAATCTGGGTTGGTTCAAAACTTTGCATAAGTTTCTTTAAACATCTTTTATTGTAAATTCTGCGTCCTGTTAGCTTTCTGATGAAGGAGCAGTGCTACAAAAGCTGGTGTTTGCAAATAAACCTGGTGCTGTGTGATTATAAGTTTGTCCACCACCCACTAAATAAAACACTACATCTTCCAAAGCCCATCTCCTGGGACAAAGTGGGGAGATTTGCCTTGACTAAACATGGCGGACGCCGCCCCCCCACGCTGCCGGAAGCGCCGCTGCCAGTGTCAAAGATGGCCGCCGGCAAGATGGCGGGGCCGGATGTTGCCCCAACGGACCCGAGAAAAGGGCGACAGGACCCGAGAGGTCGACCCTGTTGCCTCTCCACCCCACGCTGTACCCTCTCCAGCAGCTTGGCCTCGTCCGCCGGCTGTCTCCGTGTCAAACGAGGCCAAGCCGACCCCTTCTACAAAGATGGTCGCCTCTTTCGCGGGCGCCGCTCTGCCCCGCACCAAGATGGCGCCCACCCTATTCCGTTACCCGGATGGAGACGTCACAGTCGCCCCGCAGGAAGATGGCCGCCTCCCTATTACCGTTGGCGGACGCCGGAAGGGATGCGCCCCCGACAAAGATGGCGGGGCACCACTTCCGGCTCGGTCGGCGGAGATAAAGGGGAGGGGAGATGACGGTTTCCGGGTCAGAGGGCGCGGTGTGCACTGGCTTCCGGTTAGAGGAGAGAGACAGAGGATTCCAGGGTCAGAGAGAAGGTGAGACACCCCCCACCCCCAGGGGACAGGGACAGGGACACAGACCCCCCCCACCCCCAGGGGACAGGGACAGGGACACAGACCCCCACCACCCCCAGGGGACAGGGACACAGACCCCCCCACCCCCAGGGGACAGGGACACAGACACCCCCCACCCCCAGGGGACAGGGACAGGGACAGGGACACCCCCCCCACCCCCAGGGGACAGGGACACAGACCCCCCCACCCCCAGGGGACAGGGACACAGACACCCCCCACCCCCAGGGGACAGGGACAGGGACAGGGACACCCCCCCCACCCCCAGGGGACAGGGACACAGACCCCCCCACCCCCAGGAGACAGGGACACAGACCCCCACCACCCCCAGGGGACAGGGACACAGACTCCCACCACCCCCAGGGGACAGGGACACAGACACAGACACCCCCACCCCCAGGGGACAGGGACACAGACCCCCCCCACCCCCAGGGGACAGGGACACAGACCCCCCCCACCCCCAGGGGACAGGGACACAGACACCCCCACCCCCAGGGGACAGGGACACAGACACCCCCCACCCCCAGGGGACAGGGACACAGACACCCCCACCCCCAGGGGACACAGACACCCCCCCCACCCCCAGGGGACAGGGACACAGACCCCCCCACCCCCAGGGGACAGGGACATAGACACCCCCCACCCCCAGGGGACACAGACCCCCCACCCCCAGGGGACAGAGACACAGACCCCCCCACCCCCAGGGGACAGGGACACAGACACCTTCCACCTCCTTGTGGACAGGGGTGTGGGATGTACGGGAGGGGCTGAGGGGGACGTGGGGAAGGGGGAATTCCGTCCTGTTCCTGGATAAGGGGGTTGTGTTGGGGACGGTGGGGTGGGGGTGTCTCTCATCGTCCCCGGGGAGGGGGCGGAGTGGGGGTGTCTCGCATAGTCCCCGGGGAGGGAGGGGGGTGGGGGTGTCTCGCATCGTCCCGGGGGGAGTGGGGGTGTCTCGCATCGTCCCTGGGGGTGGGGGGGTGTCTCGCATCGTCCCTGGGGAGGGAGGGGTGGGGGGCAGATTCTCGACAGGAGATTTTAGGAGCCATTTGTAGAGTCACCGAGATCCAGGGCGTTAATCGAGACGGGGGTGGGGAGGGGGTTCTGTTATCATTAACGCCCCACACCCCCCACCCCATTTATTCCCCGGGACAGAGAGTCCAGGAGCAGGGGGAGGGTTATCCTGAACCTGGATAAAACCGGGAGTGTGGGGGAGGGAGGGTCATTCGAGGGGTTAGGGTGTGGGACGTGCTGCCTGAGGGTGTGGGGGAGGGAGGGTCATTCGAGGGGTTAGGGTGTGGGACGTGCTGCCTGAGGGTGTGGGGTAGGGAGGGTCATTCGAGGGGTTAGGGTGTGGGACGTGCTGCCTGAGGGTGTGGGGGAGGGAGGGTCATTCGAGGGGTTAGGGTGTGGGACGTGCTGCCTGAGAGTGTGGGGGAGGGAGGGTCATTCGAGGGGTTAGGGTGTGGGACGTGCTGCCTGAGGGTGTGGGGGGAGGGAGGGTCATTCGAGGGGTTAGGGTGTGGGACGTGCTGCCTGAGGGTGTGGGGTAGGGAGGGTCATTCGAGGGGTTAGGGTGTGGGACGTGCTGCCTGAGAGTGTGGGGGAGGGAGGGTCATTCGAGGGGTTAGGGTGTGGGACGTGCTGCCTGAGGGTGTGGGGGGAGGGAGGGTCATTCGAGGGGTTAGGGTGTGGGACGTGCTGCCTGAGGGTGTGGGGGGAGGGAGGGTCATTCGAGGGGTTAGGGTGTGGGACGTGCTGCCTGAGGGTGTGGGGGGAGGGAGGGTCATTCGAGGGGTTAGGGTGTGGGACGTGCTGCCTGAGGGTGTGGGGGGAGGGAGGGTCATTCGAGGGGTTAGGGTGTGGGACGTGCTGCCTGAGGGTGTGGGGGGAGGGAGGGTCATTCGAGGGGTTAGGGTGTGGGACGTGCTGCCTGAGGGTGTGGGGGGAGGGAGGGTCATTCGAGGGGTTAGGGTGTGGGACGTGCTGCCTGAGAGTGTGGGGGAGGGAGGGTCATTCGAGGGGTTAGGGTGTGGGACGTGCTGCCTGAGGGTGTGGGGGAGGGAGGGTCATTCGAGGGGTTAGGGTGTGGGACGTGCTGCCTGAGGGTGTGGGGGAGGGAGGGTCATTCGAGGGGTTAGGGTGTGGGACGTGCTGCCTGAGGGTGTGGGGGAGGGAGGGTCATTCGAGGGGTTAGGGTGTGGGACGTGCTGCCTGAGGGTGTGGGGGGAGGGAGGGTCATTCGAGGGGTTAGGGTGTGGGACGTGCTGCCTGAGAGTGTGGGGGGAGGGAGGGTCATTCGAGGGGTTAGGGTGTGGGACGTGCTGCCTGAGAGTGTGGGGGAGGGAGGGTCATTCGAGGGGTTAGGGTGTGGGACGTGCTGCCTGAGGGTGTGGGGGGAGGGAGGGTCATTCGAGGGGTTAGGGTGTGGGACGTGCTGCCTGAGGGTGTGGGGGAGGGAGGGTCATTCGAGGGGTTAGGGTGTGGGACGTGCTGCCTGAGAGTGTGGGGGAGGGAGGGTCATTCGAGGGGTTAGGGTGTGGGACGTGCTGCCTGAGGGTGTGGGGGGAGGGAGGGTCATTCGAGGGGTTAGGGTGTGGGACGTGCTGCCTGAGGGTGTGGGGGAGGGAGGGTCATTCGAGGGGTTAGGGTGTGGGACGTGCTGCCTGAGGGTGTGGGGGGAGGGTGGGTGTGGGGTAGAGCTGAGCAGGATGGTTGAGTTGAATGTTGTGTTGTTACTGTGTTCTCCCACACCTCTGTCTCTCTCTCTCTCTCTTCCCCACCCTCACTCTCGTCCCCCACTCTCACCCCCTCGCCCCCTCGCCCCCTCTCCCCCCTCCCCTCCCCCCCAGAGGGACAGCGATGTTGGCTGTGCGACAGGTTGTGGGTGCGTTGCGTCCTCCCCACTCTCCGGGAGCTGCGGTCCTGCCACTGAGAGCCATCGCCACCGCCCCCCCTCAGGTCAGTCCCCCCCCTCCTCGTCACCGTCACTGTCCCAGACAGGGGGAGGGTCACGGGGTCACTGACCCAGACAGGGGGAGGGTCACGGGGTCGCCGTCCCGGACAGGGGGAGGGTCGCGGGGTCGCCGTCCCAGACAGGGGGAGGGTCGCGGGGTCGCCGTCCCAGACAGGGGGAGGGTCGCGGGGTCGCCGTCCCAGACAGGGGGAGGGTCGCGGGGTCGCCGTCCCAGACAGGGGGAGGGTCGCGGGGTCGCCGTCCCAGACAGGGGGAGGGTCGCGGGGTCGCCGTCCCAGACAGGGGGAGGGTCGCGGGGTCGCCGTCCCAGACAGGGGGAGGGTCGCGGGGTCGCCGTCCCAGACAGGGGGAGGGTCGCGGGGTCGCCGTCCCAGACAGGGGGAGGGTCGCGGGGTCGCCGTCCCAGACAGGGGGAGGGTCGCGGGGTCGCCGTCCCAGACAGGGGGAGGGTCGCGGGGTCGCCGTCCCAGACAGGGGGAGGGTCGCGGGGTCGCCGTCCCAGACAGGGGGAGGGTCGCGGGGCCGCCGTCCCAGACAGGGGGAGGGTCGCGGGGGAAGGGCCTGGTCTCTGTTCCACACCGGACCCACCCCCCCATTGTCTGGGGAGAGGGGCTGCTACTGCTGTGGGGCTCTCGCTGACGTCTCTCTCCCCCTCCCCCTCCCCCTCCCCCTCCCCCTCCCCCTCCCCCACCCCCACCCCCACCCCCACCCTCACAGGCCAAGAGCAAGTACGGCCCGTTGAAGGATGAAGACCGGATCTTCACCAACCTGTACGGCCGCCATGATTGGAGGTGAGGGGGTGTGGGGGGGGAGGGGAAGTTGGGGGGGAGGGCGAGTGGGGGGAACAATATGGAGGCAAAGGTGGCTGCTTCAGCACCCCGTATTCCTGGCCTGTTCCTGCCCCCTCTCAGTTTGGGAGGAGTGGGTGGTGTGTCTAACTGTCCCGGCCCCCCTCTCCGTGTGTAACCCCGTATTCCCGGCCCCCCTCTCCGTGTGTAACCCCGTATTCCCGGCCCCCCTCTCTGTGTGTAACCCCGTATTCCCGGCCCCCCTCTCCGTGTGTAACCCCGTATTCCCGGCCCCCCTCTCCGTGTGTAACCCCGTATTCCCGGCCCCCCTCTCCGTGTGTAACCCCGTATTCCCGGCCCCCCTCTCCGTGTGTAACCCCGTATTCCCGGCCCCCCTCTCCGTGTGTAACCCCGTATTCCCGGTCCCCCCTCTCCGTGTGTAACCCCGTATTCCCGGTCCCCCCTCTCCGTGTGTAACCCCGTATTCCCGGCCCCCCTCTCCGTGTGTAACCCCGTATTCCCGGCCCCCCTCTCCGTGTGTAACCCCGTATTCCCGGTCCCCCCTCTCCGTGTGTAACCCCGTATTCCCGGTCCCCCCTCTCCGTGTGTAACCCCGTATTCCCGGCCCCTCTCTCCGTGTGTAACCCCGTATTCCCGGCCCCCCTCTCCGTGTGTAACCCCGTATTCCCGGCCCCCCTCTCCGTGTGTAACCCCGTATTCCCGGCCCCCCTCTCCGTGTGTAACCCCGTATTCCCGGCCCCCCTCTCCGTGTGTAACCCCGTATTCCCGGCCCCCCTCTCCGTGTGTAACCCCGTATTCCCGGCCCCCCTCTCCGTGTGTAACCCCGTATTCCCGGCCCCCCTCTCCGTGTGTAACCCCGTATTCCCGGCCCCCCTCTCCGTGTGTAACCCCGTATTCCCGGCCCCCCTCTCCGTGTGTAACCCCGGATTCCCGGCCCCCCTCTCCGTGTGTAATCCCGGATTCCCGGCCCCCCTCTCTGTGTGTAATCCCGGATTCCTGGCCCCCCTCTCCCTGTGTAATCCCGGATTCCCGGCCTGTGCTGTCCTCCTGCCCAGGTTGAAGGGAGCGCTGAGACGCGGAGACTGGTACAAGACGAAGGAGATCCTGCTGAAGGGAGTGGACTGGATCCTGGGCGAGGTGAAGACATCAGGATTGCGGGGAAGAGGGGGTGCCGGATTTCCGACAGGAATGAAGTGGGGCTTCATGAATAAACCATCGGATGGCAGGTCAGTCCCAAACCGGGAGCACCTGGATCAGGAATACACAGGAGCCGTGTAGAGGGAGCTTTACTCTGTATCTAACCCCGTGCTGTCCCTGTCCCTGGGAGTGTTTGATGGGGACAGTGTAGAGGGAGCTTTACTCTGTATCTAACCCCGTGCTGTCCCTGCCCTGGGATGGGGGGACAGTGTAGAGGGAGCTTTACTCTGTATCTAACCCCGTGCTGTCCCTGTCCCTGGGAGTGTTTGATGGGGGGGGGACAGTGTAGAGGGAGCTTTACGCTGTCTCGAACCCCGTGCTGTCCCTGTCCTGGGAGGGTTTGATGGGGACAGTGTAGAGGGAGCTTTACTCTGTATCTAACCCCGTGCTGTCCCTGCCCTGGGATGGGGGGACAGTGTAGAGGGAGCTTTACTCTGTATCTAACACCGTGCTGTCCCTGTCCTGGGGAGTGTTTGATGGGGGGACAGTGTAGAGGGAGCTTTACTCTGTATCTAACCCCGTGCTGTCCCTGTCCTGGGGAGTGTTTGATGGGGAGCTTTCCCCTGTGCCTGGGTGAGATGTGTTGGTCTGCCCTGTTGGATTGAGCTGTCTGTGAGGGAGAGAGAGAGAGAGAGGCCACTCCCTGAGTTGTTGAGTGCTGTGCTGTTCCCTGTCGCTCTGTTCCAGACCCAAGTACCTGGTGGTGAACGCAGATGAGGGGGAGCCGGGAACCTGTAAGGACCGGGAGATCATGAGGCACGACCCCCACAAGCTGATCGAAGGCTGTCTGGTGGCTGGCAGGTCGATGGGCGCCCAGGCAGCCTACATTTACATCAGGGGGGAATTCTACAACGAGGCATCGAACGTACAGGTCAGTGAGGGGAGGGAGACACGGCATGTATCCCCCCTCACCCCACCCCTGTCCCTACACCCCCTCCCTATCTCTGTAACCCCTACACCCCCTCCCTACCTCTGTCACCCCCTACACCCCTCCCTATCTCTGTCACCCATTCCAGCCCCTACACCCCCTCTCTAACTCTGTTACTCCCTCCAGCCCCTACACCCCCCTCCCTATCTCTGGAACCCCCCTCCAGCCCCTACACCCCCCTCCCTATCTCTGGAACCCCCTCCAGCCCTACACCCCCTCCCTATAGAAAGGAGACCAGAATTGCACACAATATTCCAACAGTGGCCTAACCAATGTCCTGTACAGCCACAACATGACCCTCCCAACTCCTGTACTCAATACTCTGACCAATAAAGGAAAGCATACCAAACGCTGCCTTCACTATCCTATCCACCTGCGACTCCACTTTCAAGGAGCTATGAACCTGCACTCCAAGGTCTCTTTGTTCAGCAACACTCCCTCGGACCTGGCCATTAAGTCCCGCTAAGATTTGCTTTCCCAAAATGCAGCCGCTCAGTTAAGCTCCTCTCTCAGTCAGCTCCTGTCCGTCATTTCTGATGACGTGTGTGTGTTCGCGACACCCACATCCTGCGAATTGAGGAGCGTTTGCCATGTTGACAAATAAAAGTCAGTGGGGAGAGGTTACCGTTTAAAGGCAGACAGGCTAAGGTCCCCTCAATGGAGTTTATTTGAAAGTGTAAAACTACAAAGATGTTTCAGGATGGACGAAGGGCCGGGATTGGAGCGTTTGGGTTTGGGTTTGACGGTGGTGAGGCCTCTAATGTTCCTGACCCCTTGATGTGCCCCAACAGGTCGCCATTAAGGAGGCGTACGAGGCTGGGCTAATCGGCAAGAACGCTTGCGGCTCTGGGTACGACTTTGACGTGTATGTGTTCCGAGGGGCCGGCGCCTACATCTGTGGGGAGGAGACTGCCCTCATCGAGTCCCTGGAGGGCAAGCAGGGGAAACCCCGACTGAAGCCCCCCTTCCCTGCTGACGTGGGTAAGCCCCAGGACCACCCTCTGGGAGGGAGGGGAGCGTGGGGGTAAAGGCTGAGGAGAGGGGCGCGACGGAGGAGGAGGTGGGTTTGATGGGAGGGGGGAGAGGGGGCTGAAGGCTGAGGAGAGGGGGGCGACGGAGGAGGAGGTGGGTTTGAGTGTGAGGGAGGGGAGGGGGGAGAGGGGGGCGATGGAGGAGGAGGTGGGTTTGAGGGGATGGAGTGTGAGGGAGGCAGGGGGAAGGGGGTGAAGGTTGAGGAGAGGGGGTGATGGAGGAGGAGGTGGTTTTGAGGCGATGGAGTGTGAGGGAGGGAGGGGAGAGGGGGTGAAGGCTGAGGAGAGGGGGGCGACAGAGGAGGAGGTGAGTTTGAGGGGGAGGGGGGAGAGGGGGGCGATGGAGGAGGAGGTGGGTTTGAGGGGATGGAGTGTGAGGGAGGCAGGGGGAAGGGGGTGAAGGTTGAGGAGAGGGGGTGATGGAGGAGGAGGTGGTTTTGAGGCGATGGAGTGTGAGGGAGGGAGGGGAGAGGGGGTGAAGGCTGAGGAGAGGGGGGCGATGGAGGAGGAGGTGGGTTTGAGTGTGAGGGAGGGGAGGGGGGAAGAGGGGGTGAAGGCTGAGGAGAGGGGGTGATGGAGGAGGAGGTGGGTTTGAGGCGATGGAGTGTGAGGGAGGGAGGGGGAAGGGGGTGAAGGTTGAGGAGAGGGGGGCGATGGAGGAGGTGGGTTTGAGGGGATGAGTGTGAGGGAGGGAGGGGCGAGGGAGTGAAGGTTGAGTAGAGGGGGGCGATGGAGGAGGAGGTGGGTTTGAGGGGATGGAGTGCAGGGGGAGGGCGTGTGGGATCGGATGTTGACCGTTGACCGTTGACCCTCGGCCCCCGCCCCCTCACTGTCTCTCTCCCCCCTCCCCCCCCCTCCCCCCCAGGTGTGTTTGGCTGCCCGACGACGGTTGCTAACGTGGAGACGGTTGCGGTGTCGCCCACCATTTGTCGACGCGGCGGCGCGTGGTTCCACAGTTTTGGGCGCGAGCGTAACTCGGGAACCAAACTCTTCAACATCTCCGGCCACGTCAACAACCCCTGCACCGTGGAGGAGGAGATGTCCATCCCCCTCAAGGAGCTCATCGAGAGGCACGCCGGTAGGCGAGGGAGCAGGCTTCGCCGTGCGCTAGGCCGGGGGTGGGAACCAACCTCTGACCTCCCTGCCCGGGCTCAGCTCAGGCCTCGCTCAGCCCTCCCCCGTGTAACAGGCCGGGGAATGGACCGAATGGCCTGGCGCTGTTCCCTCTGTGGGACAGGCTGGGGAAGGGGCTGAATGGCCTGGTGCTGTTCCCCCCCCCACCGTGGGACAGGCTGGGGAAAGGGGCTGAATGGCCTGGTGCTGTACCCTTGGGGTTGGAGCTCGGTTTGCGAGGCGTTGCTAACCCGTGTGGGATCTTCCTGTGCCAGGTGGTGTGACCGGAGGCTGGGATAATCTCCTGGCCGTCATTCCCGGCGGATCATCCACGCCCCTGATCCCCAAGTCGGTCTGTGAGGACGTGATGATGGACTTTGACGCTCTGATCGAGGCTCAGACGGCCCTGGGAACAGCCGCTGTTATCGTCATGGATAAATCTGTACGTACACCAGGGGGAGCCACTGTGTCCCCGCCCTGGGAGGGTGTAGAGGGAGCTTTACTCTGTATCTAACACCGTGCTGTCCCTGTCCTGGGATGGGGGACAGTGTAGAGGGAGCTTTACTCTGTATCTAACACCGTGCTGTCCCTGTCCTGGGGAGTGTTTGATGGGGGGACAGTGTAGAGGGAGCTTTACTCTGTATCTAACACTGTGCTGTCCCTGTCCTGGGATGGGGGACAGTGTAGAGGGAGCTTTACTCTGTATCTAACCCCATGCTGTCCCTGTCCCTGGGAGGGTGTAGGGAAAACAGCCCCAGCCTGTTCAGCCTCTCCCTGTAGCTCAGACCCTCCAACCCTGGCAACATCCTTGTAAATCTTTTCTGAACCCTTTCAAGTTTCACAATATCTTTCCGATCGGAAGGAGACCAGAATTGCACCCAATATTCCAACAGTGCCCTAACCAATGTCCTGTACAGCCGCAACATGACCTCCCAACCCCTGTACTCAATACTCTGACCAATAAAGGAAAGCATACCAAACGCTGCCTTCACTATCCTATCTACCTGCGACTCCACTTTCAAGGAGCTATGAACCTGCACTCCAAGGTCTCTTTGTTCAGCAACACTCCCCAGGACCTTACCATTAAGTGGATAAGTCCTGCTAAGATTTGCTTTCCCAAAATGCAGCCCCTCACATTTATCTGAATTAAACTCCATCTGCCCCTTCTCAGCCCATTGGCCCATCTGGTCCAGATCCTGTTGTAATCTGAGGGAACCCTCTTCGCTGTCCACTACACCCTCCGATTTTGGGGTCATCTGCAAACTTACTCACTGTACCCCTTATGCTCACATCCAAATCATTTATGTAAATGACAAAAAGTAGAGGACCCAGCACCGATCCTTGTGGCACTCCCCTGGTCACAGGCCTCCAGTCTGAAAAACAACCCTCCACCACCACCCTCTGTCTTCTACCTTTGAGCCAGTTCTGTATCCAAATGGCTAGTTCTCCCTGTATCCCATGAGATCTAACCTTGCTAATCAGTCTCCCATGGGGAACCTTGTCGAACGCCTTACTGAAGTCCATATAGATCACATCTACCGCTCTGCCCTCATCAATCCTCTTTGTTACTTCCTCAAAAAACTCATTGAAGTTTGTGAGACATGATTTCCCACACACAAAGCCATGTTGACTATCCCGAATCAGTCCTTGCCTTTCCAAATACATGTCCATCCTGTCCCTCGGGATTCCCTCCAACAATGTGCTCCGGTTTCCTCCCACAGTCCAAAGATGTGCGGGTCAGGTGGTTTGGCCGTGCTAAATTGCCCGTGGTGTTAGGTGCATTAGTCAGGGGAATGGGTCTGAGTGGGTTACTCTTCAGAGGGTCGGTATGGACTTGTTGGGCCGAAGGGCCTGTTTCCACACTGTAGGGAATCTAATCTAGTCTAAAAAACGTGCCCACCACCGTGGTCAGGCTCACCGGTCTGTCGTTCCCTGGCTTTCAAACATCACTGACGCCTCCATGATCTCGTCTGTTCGAGCCCTGCAGTGTAGTCCATCTGGTCCAGGCGGTTTATCCACCTTCAGACCATTGGGTTTCTCTAGCACCTTCTCTTTGGTGCCAGCCATCGCACCCAGCTCTGTGCCCCACCCTCCCTCCCTGACAGGTCTTGTGTCTTCCAGAGTAATAATTCCGCTCCTCGGATCGGAAAGATGTTGTGAAACTTGAAAGGGTTCAGAAAAGATTTACAAGGATGTTGCCAGGGTTGGAGGGTCTGAGCTACAGGGAGAGGCTGAACAGGCTGGGGCTGTTTTCCCTGGAGCGTCGGAGGCTGAGGGGTGACCTTATAGAGGTTTATAAAACCATGAGGGGCATGGATAGGGTAAATAGGCAAAGTCTTTTCCCCTGGGGTGGGGGAGTCCAGAACTAGAGGGACATAGGTTTAGGGTGAGAGGGGAAAGGGATCTAAGGGGCAACTTTTTCCCCCAGAGGGTGGTACGTGTATGGAATGAGCTGCCAGAGGAAGTGGTGGAGGCTGGTACAATGACAGCATTTAAGAGGCAGGTGGATGGGTTTATGAATGGGAAGGGTTTGGAGGGATATGGGGTAAAAACAATGACTGCAGATGCTGGAAACTGGATTCTGAGATGAGAGTGGTGCTGGAAAAGCACAGGAGCAGGAAGGGATATGGGCCACGTGCTTGCAAAAGAGACGAGAGTAGGTTAGGATATCTGGGTCAGCATGGAGGGGTTGGGCCGAAGGGTCTGTATCCGTGCTGTCCATCTCTAATTGGGACTAGATTAGGTTAGGATATCTGGGACAGCATGGAGGAGATGGGCCAAAGGGTCTGTTTCCGCGCTGTCCATCTCTAAATGGGGCTAGATTAGGTTAGGATATCTGGGACAGCATGGAGGGGTTGGGCCGAAGGGTCTGTTTCCGTGCTGTACATCTCTAAATGGGGCTAGATTAGGTTAGGATATCTGGGACAGCATGGAGGAGATGGGCCGAAGGGTCTGTTTCTGTGCTGTCCATCTCTAAATGGGCTAGATTAGGTTAGGATATCTGGGACAGCATGGAGGGGTTGGGCCGAAGGGTCTGTTTCCGTGCTGTCCGTCTCTGTGCCTAGTTCAGCAGTGAGGTTTCCCAGCTGCCCAGTGCCTGTGCCCGCTCGTGTTGTACTGCCCGGTATTTCTGGAACCTCGAGCGACGTTGCCGGGGGGATGGGGTGGGGGGGTGGTCAGTGAGTGTTGTAATGTGTGTGGGGGTGTCTCTGTCTGCTCCCCCCTCCCCACTCCCCCCTCCCCCCTGCAGGCTGATGTGATACGCTGCATCGCCCGTCTGATGGAATTCTACAAACACGAGAGCTGTGGGCAGTGTACACCGTGTCGGGAAGGTGAGCACACTCCCACCACCCTCAGCGGGATGGCCAGGGGGTAGGGGGAGCAGGCTGGCTGGGAGGGGAGGGAGGGGGACAGGAGGGATGTGCGCTCTCTCACCCCTGTGTCCCCCGCTCCCTGGGACTGTGTGCGCGCTCTCTAACCCCTGTGTCCCCTCTCCCTGGGACTGTGTGCGTGCTCTCTAACCCCTGTGTCCCCTCTCCCTGGGACTGTGTGCGCGCTCTCTAACCCCTGTGTCCTCTCTCCCCGGGACTGTGTGCTCTCTAACCCCTGTGTCCCTCTCTCCCTGGGACTGTGCGCTCTCTAACCCCTGTGTCCCTCTCTCCCTGGGACTGTGCGCTCTCTAACCCCTGTGTCCCTCTCTCCCTGGGACTGTGTGCTCTCTAATCCCTGTGTCCCCTCTCCCTGGGACTGTGTGCTCTCTAATCCCTGTGTCCCCTCTCCCTGGGACTGTGTGCGCGCTCTCTAACCCCTGTGTCCCCTCTCCCTGGGACTGTGTGCTCTCTAACCCCTGTGTCCCTCTCTCCCTGGGACTGTGTGCTCTCTAATCCCTGTGTCCCCTCTCCCTGGGACTGTGTGCGCGCTCTCTAACCCCTGTGTCCCCTCTCCCTGGGACTGTGTGCTCTCTAACCCCTGTGTCCCTCTCTCCCTGGGACTGTGTGCTCTCTAACCCCTGTGTCCCTCTCTCCCTGGCTGTGTAGGGGTGGACTGGATGAACCAGATGTTGTGGAGGTTTGTAAAGGGGGACGCCCTGCCCTCTGAGATCGCGATGCTCTGGGAGATTAGTAAACAGATCGAAGGCCACACCATCTGTGCTCTCGGGGACGGAGCGGCCTGGCCCGCGCAGGTATAACTCCCAGCCTCTCTCTGTCCGGCGCTCGCGCTCTCTCTCTGTCCGGCGCTCGCGCTCTCTCTCTGTCCGGCGCTCGCGCTCTCTCTCTGTCCGGCGCTCGCGCTCTCTCTCTGTCCGGCGCTCGCGCTCTCTCTCTGTCCGGCGCTCGCGCTCTCTCTCTGTCCGGCGCTCGCGCTCTCTCTCTGTCCGGCGCTCGCGCTCTCTCTCTGTCCGGCGCTCGCGCTCTCTCTCTGTCCGGCGCTCGCGCTCTCTCTCTGTCCGGCGCTCGCGCTCTCTCTCTGTCCGGCGCTCGCGCTCTCTCTCTGTCCGGCGCTCGCGCGCTCTCTCTGTCCGGCGCTCGCGCGCTCTCTCTGTCCGGCGCTCGCGCGCTCTCTCTCTCTGGCGCTCGCGCGCTCTCTCTCTCTCTGGCGCTCATGCTTGCTCTCTCTCTGGCGCGCGCTCTCTCTCCTTCTCTGTCTCTCACTTTCTTGGTCCTCCCCTCACCCTCCCTCGTTCTCTTTCTCTCTGTCTCCCTGGCCCACGTGCGCTCACTGTAACTCTTTCCACCCCCCCACCCCCGTCTGTCTCTCTTTCCCTCCCTCCTGTGTGTGTCTCTCTCTCTCCCCGATCTGTGTGTCTCTCTCTCTCTCCCCCTGTGTGTCTCTCTCTCTCTCCCCCCGTGTCTCACACTCTCTCCCTGTGTCTGTCTGTCTCTGTCTCTCTCTCCCCTCCTCCCCCCTTCTCCCGTTTGTGTGTGCCTCTCTCTCCCCCTGTGTGTATCTCTCTCTGTCTACCCCTGTGTGTGTGTCTCTCTCTCCCCCCATTTGTGTGTGTGTGTCTCTCTCTCTCTCTCCCCCCGTGTCTGTTTCTGCCCCCCGTTCTCTCACTTTCTCTCTCTCTCCCTGTGTCTCACTCTCTCTCTCCCTCTCCCTGTCGCGCTCTCTCCCTCTCCCTGTCGCGCTCTCTCCCTCTCCCTGTCGCGCTCTCTCCCTCTCCCCCTCGCGCTCTCTCCCTCTCTCTGTCGCGCTCTCTCCCTCTCCCTGTCGCGCTCTCTCCCTCTCCCTGTCGCGCTCTCTCCCTCTCCCTGTCGCGCTCTCTCCCTCCCCTGTCGCGCTCTCTCCCTCTCCCTGTCGCGCTCTCTCCCTCTCCCTCTCGCGCTCTCTCCCTCTCCCTCTCGCGCTCTCTCCCTCTCCCCTCTCGCGCTCTCTCCCTCTCCCTCTCGCGCTCTCTCCCTCTCCCTGTCGCGCTCTCTCTCCCTCTCCCTGTCGCGCTCTCTCCCTCTCCCTGTCGCGCTCTCTCCCTCTCCCTGTCGCGCTCTCTCTCCTCTCCCTGTCGCGCGCTCTCCCTCTCCCTGTCGCGCGCTCTCCCTCTCCCTGTCGCGCGCTCTCCCTCTCCCTGTCGCGCTCTCTCCCTCTCCCTGTCGCGCTCTCTCCCTCTCCCTGTCGCGCTCTCTCCCTCTCCCTGTCGCGCTCTCTCCCTCTCCCTGTCGCGCTCTCTCTCCCTCTCCCTGTCGCGCTCTCTCCCTCTCCCTGTCGCGCTCTCTCCCCTCTCCCTGTCGCGCTCTCTCCCTCTCCCTGTCGCGCTCTCTCCCTCTCCCTGTCGCGCTCTCTCCCTCTCCCTGTCGCGCTCTCTCCCTCTCCCTCTCGCGCTCTCTCCCTCTCCCTCTCGCGCTCTCTCCCTCTCCCTCTCGCGCTCTCTCCCCCTCTCGCGCTCTCTCCCTCTCCCTCTCGCGCTCTCTCCCTCTCCCTCTCTCGCGCTCTCTCCCTCTCCCTCTCGCGCTCTCTCCCTCTCCCTCTCGCGCTCTCTCCCTCTCCCTCTCGCGCTCTCTCCCTCTCCCTCTCGCGCTCTCTCCCTCTCCCTCTCGCGCTCTCTCCCTCTCCCTCTCGCGCTCTCTCCCTCTCCCTCTCGCGCTCTCTCCCTCTCCCTCTCGCGCTCTCTCCCTCTCCCTCTCGCGCTCTCTCTCCCTCTCCCTCTCGCGCTCTCTCCCTCTCCCTCTCGCGCTCTCTCCCTCTCCCTCTCGCGCTCTCCCCTCTCCCTCTCGCGCTCTCTCCCTCTCCCTCTCGCGCTCTCGCCCTCCCTCTCTCGCGCTCTCTCCCTCTCCCTCTCGCCTCTCTCCCTCTCCCTCTCGCGCTCTCTCCCTCTCCCTCTCGCGCTCTCTCCCTCTCCCTCTCGCGCGCTCTCCCTCTCCCTCTCCCTCTCTCTCCCTCTCCCTCTCTCGCCCTCTCCCTCTCCCTCTCTCGCGCTCTCTCCCTCTCGCGCTCTCTCCCTCTCGCGCTCTCTCCCTCTCCCTCTCGCGCTCTCTCCCTCTCCCTCTCGCGCTCTCTCCCTCTCCCTCTCGCGCTCTCTCCCTCTCCCTCTCGCGCTCTCTCCCTCTCCCTCTCGCGCTCTCTCCCTCTCCCTCTCCCCTCCCTCTCGCGCTCTCTCTCCCTCTCCCTCTCGCGCTCTCTCCCTCTCCCTCTCGCGCTCTCTCTCCCTCTCCCTCTCGCGCTCTCTCCCTCTCCCTCTCGCGCTCTCTCCCTCTCCCTCTCGCGCTCTCTCCCTCTCCCTCTCGCGCTCTCTCCCTCTCCCTCTCGCGCTCTCTCCCTCTCCCTCTCGCGCTCTCTCCCTCTCCCTCTCGCGCTCTCTCCCTCTCCCTCTCGCGCGCTCTCCCTCTCCCTCTCGCGCTCTCTCCCTCTCCCTCTCGCGCTCTCTCCCTCTCCCTCTCGCGCTCTCTCCCTCTCCCTCTCGCGCTCTCTCCCTCTCCCTCTCGCGCTCTCTCCCTCTCCCTCTCGCGCTCTCTCCCTCTCCCTCTCGCGCTCTCTCCCTCTCCCTCTCGCGCTCTCTCCCTCTCCCTCTCGCGCTCTCTCCCTCTCCCTCTCGCGCTCTCTCCCTCTCCCTCTCGCGCTCTCTCCCTCTCCCTCTCGCGCTCTCTCCCTCTCCCTCTCGCGCTCTCTCCCTCTCCCTCTCGCGCTCTCTCCCTCTCCCTCTCGCGCTCTCTCCCTCTCCCTCTCGCGCTCTCTCCCTCTCCCTCTCGCGCTCTCTCCCTCTCCCTCTCGCGCTCTCTCCCTCTCCCTCTCGCGCTCTCTCCCTCTCCCTCTCGCGCTCTCTCCCTCTCCCTCTCGCGCTCTCTCCCTCTCCCTCTCGCGCTCTCTCTCTCTCCCCCTCTCGCGCTCTCTCTCTCCCTCTCCCTCTCGCGCTCTCTCCCTCTCCCTGTCGCGCTCTCTCCCTCTCCCTCTCGCGCTCTCTCCCTCTCCCTGTCGCGCTCTCTCCCTCTCCCTGTCGCGCTCTCTCCCTCTCCCTGTCGCGCTCTCTCCCTCTCCCTGTCGCGCTCTCTCCCTCTCCCTGTCGCGCTCTCTCCCTCTCCCTGTCGCGCTCTCTCCCTCTCCCTGTCGCGCTCTCTCCCTCTCCCTGTCGCGCTCTCTCCCTCTCCCTGTCGCGCTCTCTCCCTCTCCCTGTCGCGCTCTCTCCCTCTCCCTGTCGCGCTCTCTCCCTCTCCCTGTCGCGCTCTCTCCCTCTCCCTGTCGCGCTCTCTCCCTCTCCCTGTCGCGCTCTCTCCCTCTCCCTGTCGCGCTCTCTCCCTCTCCCTGTCGCGCTCTCTCCCTCTCCCTGTCGCGCTCTCTCCCTCTCCCTGTCGCGCTCTCTCCCTCTCCCTGTCGCGCTCTCTCCCTCTCCCTGTCGCGCTCTCTCCCTCTCCCTGTCGCGCTCTCTCCCTCTCCCTGTCGCGCTCTCTCCCTCTCCCTGTCGCGCTCTCTCCCTCTCCCTGTCGCGCTCTCTCCCTCTCCCTGTCGCGCTCTCTCCCTCTCCCTGTCGCGCTCTCTCCCTCTCCCTGTCGCGCTCTCTCCCTCTCCCTCTCGCGCTCTCTCCCTCTCTCCTCTCGCGCTCTCTCCCTCTCCCTCTCGCGCTCTCTCCCTCTCCCTCTCGCGCTCTCTCCCTCTCCCTCTCGCGCTCTCTCCCTCTCCCTCTCGCGCTCTCTCCCTCTCCCTCTCGCGCTCTCTCCCTCTCCCTCTCGCGCTCGCTCCCTCTCCCTCTCGCGCTCTCTCCCTCTCCCTCTCGCGCGCTCTCCCTCTCCCTCTCGCGCTCTCTCCCTCTCCCTCTCGCGCTCTCTCCCTCTCCCTCTCGCGCTCTCTCCCTCTCCCTCTCGCGCTCTCTCCCCACCCCCTTGCCCCTGCCTGCTCTAATGGATGTCCCCTTGGTCCAGGGTTTGATCCGACATTTCCGCCCAGAGATGGAGAAGAGGATGGTGGAGTTCCAGGCAGCTGGAACGTCGAGAGCTGCTGTGTGAGCCGAGCCTGGAGCGGGACAGGGGGAGAGAGAGGGAGAGTGTGTGTGTGTGTGTGTCTGTGTGTCTGAGTGTGTGTCTCTCTGTCTGTTGGTGTGTGTGTGTGTGTGTGTGTGTGTGTGTGTGTGAGGACCGTATTTATCGGCGTGGCACTCTGTATTGGCTGTCGATTTTCCCCAACACGGACACAGCAGCGTTTCGGTTCAGGCCGATGGGTTTTCCTGGTGATATTGTGTGGACCCAATAAACTCCCTGTTTCAGTGTGATCGGGACGTGTGCTGAATTCACTCAGTAACCCCCCTCACCCCCAGGATGTACAGCTTTCACCCTATCCCTGTAACATCCAACACCCCCTCCCTATCCCTGTAACCCCCTACACCCCCTCCCTATCTCTGTAACCCCCTCCAGCCCCTACACCCCCTCCCTATCTCTGTAACCCCCTCCAGCCCCTACACCCCCTCCCTGTCCCTGTAACACCCTCCAGCCCCTACACCCCCTCCCTATCCCTGTAACCCCCTCCAGCCCCTACACCCCCTCCCTATCTCTGTAACCCCCTGCACCCCCTCCCTATCTCTGTAACCCCCTCCAGCCCCGACACCCCCTCCCTATCTCTGTAACCCCCTACACCCCCTCCCTATCTCTGTAACCCCCTGCACCCCCTCCCTATCTCTGTAACCCCCTGCACCCCCTCCCTATCTCTGTAACCCCCTCCAGCCCCGACACCCCCTCCCTATCTCTGTAACCCCCTACACCCCCTCCCTATCTCTGTAACCCCCTGCACCCCCTCCCTATCTCTGTAACCCTCTCCAGCCCCTACACCCCCTCCCTATCTCTGTAACCCCCTCCAGCCCCGACACCCCCTCCCTATCTCTGTAACCCCCTACACCCCCTCCCTATCTCTGTAACCCCCCTCCAGCCCCTACACCCCCTCCCTATCTCAGTAACCCCCTCTGGCCCCTACACCCCCTCCCTATCTCTGTCAACCCCCCTCCAGCCCCTACACCCCCTCCCTATCTCTGTAACCCCCTCCAGCCCCTACACCCCCTCCCTATCTCTGTAACCCCCTCCAGCCCCTACACCCCCTCCCTATCTCTGTAACCCCCTCCAGCCCCTACACCCCCTCCCTATCTCTGTAACCCCCTCCAGCCCCTACATCCCCTCCCTATCTCTGTAACCCCCTCCAGCCCCTACACCCCCTCCCTATCTCTGTAACCCCCTCCAGCCCCTACACCCCCTCCCTATCTCTGTAACCCTCTCCAGCCCCTACACCCCCTCCCTATCTCTGTAACCCCCTGCACCCCCTCCCTATCACTGTAACACCCTCCAGCCCCTACACCCCCTCCCTATCTCTGTAACCCCCTCCAGTCCCTACACCCCCTCCCTATCTCTGTAACCCCCTCCAGCCCCTATACCCCCTCCCTATCTCTGTAACCCCCTACACCCCCTCCCTATATCTGTAACCCCCTCCATCCCCTACACCCCCTCCCTATCTCTGTAACACCCTCCAGCCCCTACACCCCCTCCCTATCTCTGTAACCCCCTACACCCCCCCCAGCCCCTACACCCCCTCCCTATCTCTGTAACCCCCCCCAGCCCCTACACCCCCTCCCTATCTCTGTAACCCCCCTCCAGCCCCTACACCCCCTCCCTATCTCTGTAACCCCCTCCAGCCCCTACACCCCCTCCCTATCTCTGTAACCCCCCTCCAGCCCCTACACCCCCTCCCTATCCCTGTAACCCCCTCCAGCCCCTACACCCCCTCCCTACCACTGTAACACCCTCCAGCCCCTACACCCCCTCCCTATCTCTGTAACCCCCTGCACCCCCTCCCTATCACTGTAACCCCCTCCAGCCCCTACACCCCCTCCCTATCTCTGTAACCCCCTACACCCCCTCCCTATCTCTGTAACCCCCTCCAGCCCCTACACCCCCTCCCTATCTCTGTAACCCCCTCCGTATCTCTGTAACCCTCTCCAGCCCCTACACCCCCTCCCTATCTCTGTAACCCCCTGCGCCCCCTCCCTATCACTGTAACACCCTCCAGCCCCTACACCCCCTCCCTATCTCTGTAACCCTCTCCAGCCCCTACACCCCCTCCCTATCTCTGTAACCCCCTCCAGCCCCTATACCCCCTCCCTATCTCTGTAACCCCCTACACCCCATCCCTATATCTGTAACCCCCTCCATCCCCTACACCCCCTCCCTATCTCTGTAACACCCTCCAGCCCCTACACCCCCTCCCTATCTCTAACCCCCTACACCCCCTCCCTATCTCTGTAACCCCCTACACCCCCTCCCTATCTCTGTAACCCCCCTCCAGCCCCTACACCCCCTCCCTATCTCTGTAACCCCCTCCAGCCCCTACACCCCCTCCCTATCCCTGTAACCCCCTCCAGCCCCTACACCCCCTCCCTATCTCTGTAACCCCCTGCACCCCCTCCCTATCTCTGTAACCCCCTCCAGCCCCGACACCCCCTCCCTATCTCTGTAACCCCCTGCACCCCCTCCCTATCTCTGTAACCCCCTCCAGCCCCGACACCCCCTCCCTATCTCTGTAACCCCCTACACCCCCTCCCTATCTCTGTAACCCCCTGCACCCCCTCCCTATCTCTGTAACCCTCTCCAGCCCCTACACCCCCTCCCTATCTCTGTAACCCCCTCCAGCCCCGACACCCCCTCCCTATCTCTGTAACCCCCTACACCCCCTCCCTATCTCTGTAACCCCCCTCCAGCCCCTACACCCCCTCCCTATCTCAGTAACCCCCTCTGGCCCCTACACCCCCTCCCTATCTCTGTCAACCCCCCTCCAGCCCCTACACCCCCTCCCTATCTCTGTAACCCCCTCCAGCCCCTACACCCCCTCCCTATCTCTGTAACCCCCTCCAGCCCCTACACCCCCTCCCTATCTCTGTAACCCCCTCCAGCCCCTACACCCCCTCCCTATCTCTGTAACCCCCTCCAGCCCCTACACCCCCTCCCTATCTCTGTAACCCCCTCCAGCCCCTACACCCCCTCCCTATCTCTGTAACCCCCTCCAGCCCCTACACCCCCTCCCTATCTCTGTAACCCTCTCCAGCCCCTACACCCCCTCCCTATCTCTGTAACCCCCTGCACCCCCTCCCTATCACTGTAACACCCTCCAGCCCCTACACCCCCTCCCTATCTCTGTAACCCCCTCCAGTCCCTACACCCCCTCCCTATCTCTGTAACCCCCTCCAGCCCCTATACCCCCTCCCTATCTCTGTAACCCCCTACACCCCCTCCCCATATCTGTAACCCCCTCCATCCCCTACACCCCCTCCCTATCTCTGTAACACCCTCCAGCCCCTACACCCCCTCCCTATCTCTGTAACCCCCTCCGTATCTCTGTAACCCTCTCCAGCCCCTACACCCCCTCCCTATCTCTGTAACCCCCTACACCCCCTCCCTATCTCTGTAACCCCCCTCCAGCCCCTACACCCCCTCCCTATCTCTGTAACCCCCTCCAGCCCCTACACCCCCTCCCTATCCCTGTAACCCCCTCCAGCCCCTACACCCCCTCCCTATCACTGTTACACCCTCCAGCCCCTACACCCCCTCCCTATCACTGTAACACCCTCCAGCCCCTATACCCTCTCCCTATCTCTGTAACCCCCTACACCCCCTCCCTATCTCTGTAACCCCCTCCAGCCCCTACACCCCCTCCCTATCACTGTAACCCCCTCCAGCCCCTACCCTATCTCTGTAACTCCTCCCTCCA
Organism: Hemiscyllium ocellatum; assembly: GCF_020745735.1. Taxonomy (NCBI): domain Eukaryota; kingdom Metazoa; phylum Chordata; class Chondrichthyes; order Orectolobiformes; family Hemiscylliidae; genus Hemiscyllium; species Hemiscyllium ocellatum. The sequence goes on along the minus strand of NC_083440.1, from coordinate 3,065,521 downwards.
GTGGATGACTAGCCCCCAGGATACATGAACACTAACTGGCCCCAAACGACCTGACCCCCTCTCGCTGGTATCCTCATATACGGCTGAAGGAGGACACCACTTCCACTGGGACAGCGAGACGCGCACCAGAATTCCCAATCGAGACGCGCACCAGAATTCCTAGGAGCGTGGATTCCATCCAGAACTCTATCAACAAACACATCGAGTTCGACCCTATCTCCCACCCCCCTGAGAAAAGGAACAGTAAATGACATCGCCAACCCCAAGAAACCCCAGCGTATCAATAGATAGCAGGAATGCCAGCCGTGCTGTGCCCAGCGGTCCCTGAAGATGTGACCGTGTAAGGTGACGAAACGTCTGGAAATGAGCCTTCCAGCTCAGTCAGCAACCTCCATCCAGGACATCGACAGGTACAGCACAGGACAGGCCCTTCGGCCCACACTGTTGTGCCGAGGATGAATCCTCACGTAAAATATAATAATCTAACCTACCCGACTGGCACGCCCATATATGGGCACAGTCACCCATGAGCACCGATACAGGCACACATGCACACCGATACACACAGTCTCTCTCACACACACACCGATACACACATGCACACCGATACGCACAGTCACAAACACACACACACACACACCGATACAGGCACAGACACACATGCACACTGATACCCGCAGTCTCACCTGCGCACACCGATACACACAGTCTCACACATGCACACTGATACAGGCACAGACACACGCACACACTGATACACAGTCACACAGATACGCACGCCGATACAGGCACAGACACACGCACACCGATGCACACAGTCAGGCGCACACACCGATACACATACACACAGTCACGCAAGCACACCAATACGGGCACAGTCTCTCACACAGTCACGCATACCGATACACACAGTCTCACACACGCTGATACACCCAGACACACGCACACCGATACAGGCACAGACACACACAATCACATGCACGCACACCGATACACACAGTCACACACGCAAGCTGATACAGGCACAGACACACACGCACACTGATAAGGCACTGACACACACATGCACACCAATACACACACGCACACTGATACCCGCAGTCTCTCTCATGCACACCGACACAGGCGCAGTCTCACACGCACGCCGATACAGGCGCAGACGCACATGCACACCGATACAAGCACACACCGATACACACAGTCACACAAATGCACACACGCACACCCATAAAGGCACCGACACACACAGTCACAAACACACACACACCGATACAGTCAGAGAGACACGCACGCGCGCACACTGATACAGGCACAGACATGTGCACACACACTGATACGCACACAGATACAGGCACAGTTGCACACGCATACCGATACACGCAGTCACACATGCACGCTGATACACACACAGTCACACACGCCCACACAGACACACGCACCAATACAGACATGCACACGCACACTGATACAGGCATATACACAGCAACAGACACACACACATACAGAGAGACGTGCAGAGAGACTGAAACACATATAGACACAGAGCTCTTGAGAGTGTTCACTGGGGACAGTGAAGAGGAAGCTGTATTCTGGATTTAAGCTGATGCTGTCCCTGCCCTGGTGGTGTTGGATGGGGGGACAGTGTAGAGGGAGCTTTACTCTGTATCTAACCCTGTCCTGGGAGGGTCATAGTGTGACAGAGTGCTGCAGCGTGGAGATAGGCCCCTCCATCCAAAATGTCCACCCACGCTCGCCCCATTTCCCTCCAAACATTTCCTAGTCATAGAGTTGTCCAAGTTGCTTTAAACTGTTCGTGTACCCACCTCCACCATCCCTGCTGGCATCTGGGTCCATATGCCTACCACCCTCTGTAAAACATGTTGCCCCTCAGCTTCCCTATCCCACTTTCCCCATCAACCTTAAGCTGGTGACATCCGCGGTCCCCCAATGATGGAGGCAGACTGCATTCGTTCATCGCCTCCACTGCGTCACTTGACGTGATGCATCTCTCTGAGATGCCCTCCCTCTGTCTCCCACCTCCTGGCCCGTCTATAACCTCTCCCTACCATGCCCACCTTTGAGTCCTGGCCACATCCGTTGCCAGTGTCTTCTGGAAAGGTGGCCGAAACCCTGAACGCCCGACTTGAGGTGTGGCCTCGCCAGCACCCGGGAGAGCCAGGGACGTTTGCGTTCAGTGGGAGGCGGGACGTCGCTGGCTGGGTCGGCGTTGAGAGGCCATTCCTGCTGAGCTGCCTTCGAGTTGACCCACGGTGCCGGGAGGCAGGGAATGGCAGGTCTGTCACCCAACGTCTCTGAAGGAACGTTTTCCATGTCAGGGTGGTGGTGTTCCCAAGTACCCGCTGCTGTTACCTTTCGAGATGGAATTGGTCGTGCGTTTGGAAGGCACGTTGTCAAGACCTTTGGTGGACGTCTGTAGTGCGTCTTTTAGATCGTACACACCGCGGCTACTGAGCGCCAGTGGTGGAGGGGTTGAATAATTGTGGCTGTGGAGCCATTCAAGTGGGTTCCTGGATGGTGTCAGCGTCCTGAGTTTAGCTGGAGCCAGACAAGTGGGGAGTAATCCATCACAATCCTGACTCGTGCCTTCGAGATTCTAGATCGATTTTGGGGTGGTCATGAGGTGCAGTGTTTGCAGCAGTCATCTTAGAATCCGATCTGCTCTTGTAACCACTGTCATCGAGTCAGAGAGATGTACAGCACGGAAACCGGCCCTTCGGCCCAACCCGTCCATGCTGTCCCAGATATCCCAACCTAATCTAGTCCCATTTAGAGTCAGAGAGATGTACAGCACAGAAACAGACCCTTCGGTCCAACCTGTCCATGCTGTCCCAGATATCCCAACCCAATCTAGTCCCACCTGCCAGCACCCGGCCCATATCCCTCCAAACCCTTCCTATTCATATACCCATCCAAATGCCTCTTAAATGTTGCAATTGTACCAGCCCCCACCACTTCCTCTGGCAGCTCACTCCATACACGTACCACCCTCTGGGGGAAAAAGTTACCCCTTAAGTCTCTTTTATATCTTTCCCCTCTCACCCTAAACCTATGCCCCTCTAGTTCTGGACTCCCCCACCCCAGGGGGAAAAGACTTTGTCTATTTACCCTATCCATGCCCCTCATAATTTTGTAAACCTCTATAAGGTCACCCCTCAGTCTCCGACGCTCCAGGGAAAACAGCCCCAGCCTGTTCAGCCTCTCCCTGTAGCTCAGATCCTCCAACCCTGGCAACATCCTTGTAAATCTTCTCTGAACCCTTTCAAGTTTCACAACATCTTTCCGATAGGAAGGAGACCAGAACTGCACCCAATATTCCAACAGTGGCCTAACCAATGTCCTGTACAGCCGCAACATGACCCTCCCAACTCCTGTACTCTACACTCTGACCAATAAAGGAAAGCATACCAAACGCTGCCTTCACTATCCTATCTACCTGCGACTCCACTATCAAGGAGCTATGAACCTGCACCCTAAGGTCTCTTTGTTCAGCAACACTCCCTGGGACCTTACCATTAAGTGTATAAGTCCTGCTAAGATTTGCTTTCCCAAAATGCAGCACCTCGCAGTTATCTGAATTAAACTCCATCTGCCCCTTCTCAGCCCATTGGCCCATCTGGTCCAGATCCTGTTGTAATCTGAGGGAACCCTCTTCCCTGCCCACTACTCCCTCCAGTTGAGTATCTGCTCAGTGGCAATCCCAAGGATGTTGACAGAAAGGGGGAGGGGATTCAGTGATGGGAATACAGTTGAATGTCAAGGGGTGGTGGTTAGACTGTAAGAGGACATGTCAGGAGTGGGATGAGACATACCTAAAAGTGATGTTCCAGCCTGGTGAAGCTACCAAACAGCACTACCTGTGTGTCAACAGAGTCACAGAGATGTACAGCACGGAAACAGGCCCTTCGGCCCAACCCGTCCATGCTGTCCCAGATATCCTAACCTAATCTAGTCCGAACTGCCAGCAACCGGCCCATATTCCTCCAAACCCTTCCTATTCATATACCCATCCAAATGCCTCTTAAAGTGATAGACAGAGCTAAGTGATCCCACAACCAACAGATCAGATCTAAGCCCTGCAGTCTTTCCAGTGTTAATGGTGGTAGACAATTTAAGCAACTGACTGGAGACTGAGGTCCCAACACATGCCCCCACTCTCAATGATGCAGTAGACCAGCCGGGCTGGTCCTGTCGCACCCACCTTCAGCCTGAGTGGGTGATCCATCTCGGGCTCCTGCAGTGGTCCCCCTAGTTACTCCAGCCAATTCCCTTCACTCCCCAGATACTGCAAAGGCCCTGAGCCCCGATCGCATTCCGGTAATTGTATTGAAGAGGTCTCCTTCCAAACGTTGCTGCTCCCCGGTCTAGCTCTGCCCAGCACCATGGCAAGAGCAGCAGCTCCCCGACACCAGCGGTCTGAAAAGCAGGATGGATCCAATCCGGCCGATTACCACCCGCTTGGTCTGCCCTTGACCGTCAGGAGAGGGATGGAAGGTGTTCTTTACGAGAGCTAGGCCCATTGTGTTTGTCGTCTAACTCAATGATTTGGATGAAAAGTTACAGCCATGGTCAGTACGTTTACAGATAACATTAAAGTACGCGGCATCACGGACAGTGCAGAAGATTGTCAGAAATTGCATAAAAAAAGACCTTGATCATCCGGGTGAGTGTTCGAGAGACGGCAAATTGTGTTTGGTATAGATAAGTGTGAGGTCTTGCAGTTTGGAAAAATCGAATCAAGGGAGGAATTTCATGGAGACCTTAAGGAGCACAGTCAGACATAGGGACCTTGGGGTTTAGGAACAGTGTTCTCTGTAAGTGGAGTCCCAGGTAGACAGGGCAGGGAAGGCGGCGTTAGGCACACTGGCCTTCATCCGTCAGGGCATTGGGTATAGAAGTTGGGAAGTTATGGTGTCCATGTTTAAACCGAGACAGGAATGAGGTCAGGTGCTGCCAAGCAACGCCCACTCAGCGGTAACCTGCTCCGTTTGGCCAGCACCTGACCTCATTCCTGTCTCGGTTTAAACATGGACACTATAACTTCCCAACGTCTATACCCAATGCCCTGACGGATGAAGGCCAGTGTGCCTAACGCTGCCTTCCCTGCCCTGTCTACCTGGGACTCCACTTACAGAGAACACTGTTCCTAAACCCCAAGGTCCCTATGTCTGACTGTGCTCCTTAAGGTCTCCATGAAACTCTCCCCTTGATTCGATTTTTCCAAACTGCAAGACCTCACACTTATCTATACCAAACACAATTTGCCGTCTCTCGAACACTCACCCGGATGATCAAGGTCTTTTTTTTTGCAATTTCTGACGATCTTCTGCACTGTCCGTGATGCCGCGTACTTTAATGTTATCTGTAAACGTACTGACCATGGCTGTAACTTTTCATCCAAATCATTGAGTTAGACGACAAACACAATGGGCCTAGCTCTCGTCAGAGACCTGCGGTCCAACAAACATCCTTTCACTATGACCCTTTGCTTCCTACCATCCAAGGAGCAGGAGAATCGACGTTTCAGGCCAGAGCCCTTCATCAGGAATGAGGAGAGTGTGCCAGGCAGGCTAAGATAAAAGGTAGGGAGGAGGGACTTGGGGGAGGGGCGATGGAGATGTGATAGGTGGAAGGAGGTCAAGGTGAGGGTGATAGGCCGGGATGGGGTGGGGGCGGAGAGGTCAGGAAGAAGATTGCAGGTTAGGAAGGCGGTGCTGAGTTCGAGGGAATCGACTGAGACAAGGTGGGGGGAGGGGAAATGAGGAAACTGGAGAAATCTGAGTTCATCCCTTGTGGTTGGAGGGTTCCCAGGCGGAAGATGAGGCGCTCTTCCTCCAACCGTCGTGTTGCTATGGTCTGGCGATGGAGGAGTCCAAGGACCTGCATGCCCTCGGTGGAGTGGGAGGGGGAGTTGAAGTGTTGAGCCACGGGGTGATTGGGTTGGTTGGTTCGGGTGTCTCAGAGGTGTTCTCTAAAGCGTTCCGCAAGTAGGCGGCCTGTCTCCCCAATATAGAGGAGGCCACATCGGGTGCAGCGGATGCAATAGATGATGTGTGTGGAGGTGCAGGTGAACTTGTGGCGGATATGGAAGGATCCCTTGGGGCCTTGGAGGGAAGTGAGGGAGGAGGTGTGGGCGCAAGTTTTACATTTCCTGCGGTTGCAGGGGAAGGTGCTGGGAGTGGAGGTTGGGTTGGTGGGGGGTGTGGACCTGACGAGGGAGTCACGAAGGGAGTGGTCTTTGCGGAACGCTGATAGGGGAGGGAAATATATCCCTGGTGGTGGGGTCCGTTTGGAGGTGGCGGAAATGACGGCGGATGATACGCTGTATACGGAGGTTGGTGGGGTGGTAGGTGAGAACCAATGGGGTTCTCAGTCAAATTCTACGAGGGTAAAGATTCTATGAGGGTAAACACGGGAAGAATTTTTCCGATGACCAGGGAGCGCCGAACCGGGGGAGGGGGGTGTGGTCAGGATATGAGGTGACTGGGGAACCCATGAAATCTTCTGAACCAGTTGAAACCACAACATTGAATGTTTTTGAGATGGAGTTCAATGTTGTGCTCAGGGCTTAAGGGCTTCAGAAGGTATGTTGGGGAGAGCAGGAAGAGGGGGTCGAATCGAATGGTCAGCCACGATTATGTTGAAAAGCAGAGCAGGCTCGCAACACCTGACTTCTGCTCCGATTTCCGGTGTTTCTGTGTTAGACGCAGAGAAAAGAGCCAAGGAATCTTGTGTGTTTGGGTTAGGGGGAGGGGAATTCACAAAAACAACCGACCAACTCCCTGTATGAAGCCGGCACTTTGAGGGCACGGGCTAAATTTCTCAAAACTGAGAGAATTCCCAGGCCCCAGTGTGGCTATCTGACCGAGGTAGGCAAGGCCAATGATCTGAAGGCCGGACATATTACCCCGCCTCATCACTCCGTCTCGCTGCCCTGTGCTCCATTGGAGATTTATCGGTGATTATTCAGTATCCTGGGAATGCCTCCCAAGGGGACATGGTGGGTTTGTGCCAGTGTAAAGCTCCCTCTACGCTATCCCCCAACAAACACTCCCAGGACAGGGACAGCACGGGGTTAGATACAGAGTAAACCTCCCTCTACACTGTCCCCCCATCAAACACTCCCAGGGACAGGGACAGCACGGGGTTAGATACAGAGTAAAGCTCCCTCTACACTGTCCCCCCCCATCAAACACTCCCAGGACAGGGACAGCACGGGGTTAGATACAGAGTAAAGCTCCCTCTACACTGTCCCCCATCAAACACTCCCAGGGACAGGGACAGCACGGGGTTAGATACAGAGTAAAGCTCCCTCTACACTGTCCCCCATCAAACACTCCCAGGACAGGGACAGCATGGGGTTAGATACAGAGTAAAGCTCTCTCTACACTGTCCCCATCAAACACTCCCAGGACAGGGACAGCACGGGGTTAGATACAGAGTAAAGCTCCCTCTACACTGTCCCCCCATCAAACACTCCCAGGGACAGGGACAGCACAGTGTTAGATACAGAGTAAAGCTCCCTCTACACTGTCCCCCATCAAACACTCCCAGGGACAGGGACAGCACGGGGTTAGATACAGAGTAAAGCTCCACTAAATGATCTCCAACAGACAGAGATGAAAGAACTAAAGTGTCATTTAGAATGACCTGGGTGGTACTAAGAAATAAGAAGGGTACGGTGCCGTTATTGGGGCTGTACTCCAGGCCCTCAAGTCGTCAACGGGAATTAGAGGAACAAATACGCAGAGTGAGTTGAGAGACTTGCTGGTGAGATGGAGTTGGCGCAGAAGGAGACCCTTACCTTCCCATCGTGGACTGGGATTGCCAGAGTGGTCAGGGCTCCGTGTGTGAATTTGGTCAGCGTGCTCAGAAAGGTTTCCTCACACAGTTTCTGGAGCATCCGAATCGACCAAGGGGCGAAACGTGAGAAATAGGGCTCGGCAGGTGAGAGTGGGCAGAAATTCGGGACCGATGACGATCGCTTATTAACGCGAAAAGCAAACGATGGAGAGCGGGGGGGTTTCCTCCGGGTGCTCCGGTTTCCTCCCACAGTCACAAAGATGTGCGGGTCAGGTGAATTGGCCAAGCTAAATTGCCCATAGTGTTAGGTAAGGGGTAAATGTAGGGGTATGGGTGGGTTGCGCTTCGGCGGGTCGGTGTGGACTTGTTGGGCCGAAGGGCCTGTTCCCACACTGTAAGTCTAATCTAAAAAAAAAACAAAGCCTGGTCCACAGGTTCAGGTTCGAAACTGGGGCAAGATGTAATTTGATTGAATTAAGACAGAAGATTTCAGGTGTGGACTGGAGTAGTTTGTTTGCAGGTAATAGTGGGAAGCCTTAAGTTAGCGACCGTTCACGATCGACATGCTCCTGTCAGGGTGAAGGGCAAGATCCACAAGGATTGGGACCCCTGGGTGACAAGGGATACCGAGGCTTTGACCAGGATAAAGGAAAGAGGCATCGCTCAGTTATAGACAGCTGGGGACTCCTAGAGGTATATCGGCAACGCAAGAGTTTACTGAAGAAGGAAATCAGGAGGGTGAAAAGGGGGCACGAGATGGAGTTGGCTGAGAGTATTCGGGTAAATCCCAAGAAGTTTGTTTGTTCTAACTCCAGGAGCTTCTAGGGTGGCACAGTGGTTAGCACTGCTGTCTCACAGCGCCAGGGACCCGGGTTCGATTCCAAACTCAGCTGACTGCCTTTGTACGTTTCCCCCCATCCCGTGTTTGGGTGGGTTTTGTCTGGGTGCTCCGTCTACCTCCCACAATCCAAGGATGTGCAGGTTTGGTGAATCGGCTGTGTCTGAACTGACCCCCTCTAATTCTAAAGCTGTGCCCATGGGTCCTAGTCTCCCCGGCTAACAGGAACAAAGCGTCCAAGCCCTGTAACGTACGCGTGCGTTTGTCATTGCAGGGTTTGTGTGTGTGTGTGCGGGAGAGCATGCCTCACATATTTGTTAAGAGTTCGTTGATGAAGTTACCAGGAAAGTATGATGAGGACAGGGTGGTAGATGTAGTCGGTAGGGAATTCAGTCAGGCCTTTGATCAGATTGCTGATGGAGTGTTAGCTACATTAAACAACGCGGGTGAATGGGTCTGGGGAGGGGTTAATTTCCCGAGGCTGATTGTGGACTTGTTGAGCTGAAGGGGCAGTGTCCATACTGAGTGGAATCTAATCTAAAAAATGTGCAGGAAAGGAGAAAATAAAAGAATAACAAAGAGAGAGAGAAGAATACATCTCAAGTACCAAAGTGGACATGAATGTGTGACATCCTCAGTGAATATTCCTCCTGTGTGTTTACTGTGGAGAGAGACATGAAGACTTGGGGAGTTACTAGTGGCATCCTGGGCACCATCAATACCATAGTAGAGGTGGTGTAACCACCCAAGGAGACAATCGTTCAACGTCAGGAATTCACCGATTTTGATACTGTCTCCAAAGATAATCGATGCTGCTGCATTGGTGTGGCCACTTCCAGAAGAGGGTGAGATTGTATCTCTTTAAACACAAGATGGGGAGAGAAAAGATGGAGCGGATTGGGCTCGGAGTTTGTGATTCACCGCACGTCAATTAATTCATTCACGTCCATCAGGATAAAGTCATTCATATGGCAGGGGGAGATGGACACGCATATGCACACGCACACATACACACACACGCACACACATACACACACTCATATACACACACTCATATACACACACACACACACACACACGCACTCACACTCACCCACACCCACACCCACACCCACACCCACACCCACAAACACGCACACGCACACACACACACGCACACACTCATATACACACACACACATGCACACACGCACACAAACTCATATATACACACACACTCTCATATATACACACACACACATACACACACACACTCTCATATATACACACACACATACACACACACTCACACACACACTCTCACACACACACACACACATACATACACACACACATACACACTCACACACACACACCCACACACCCACACACACACATACTCATATATATATATATATATATATATACACACACACACTCACACACTCGCACACGCACCCACACACACACATACTCATATATATATATATATACACACACACACACACACACTCACACACGCACCCACACACACATACACATACACACACACGCACTCACACGCACTCACACACGCACACACACACACACGCACTCACACGCACGCACTCACACGCACACACACACGCACGCACACGCACTCACACACACACACACGCACTCACACGCACACGCACACACACTCACACGCACACACACACACACACGCACTCACACACACACACGCACTCACACACACACTCACACACACACACACACACACGCAAAACGCAGACACAGAGACACATATGGAGACACATATCAACATAAGATTAACGTTATGTCATCTTGTACAAAACAGGCACAGAAAGAGAGGGTGAGATACATAGAGAGAGAGACAGGGAGGGTGGGGGAGAGAATAACTGCTAAAGCAACAGAGACCCCTTTGGACATCAACACAGTCACAGAGATACATGGAAACTGCCATCCTGTCACCTAGTCACCCTTTATTTACACGGACACAGTACCTGACATTGGTCTACACAGTTACAAATCCCACAACACCAGGTTATAGTCCAACAGGTTTATTTGGAAGCACTAGCTTTCATAGCACTGCTTCTTCAGTAACCACCTGATGAAGGAGCGTCGCTCCGAAAGCGAGTGCTTCCAATTAAACCTGATGGACTCTAACCTGGTGTTGGTGTGATTTGTAATGTTGTCCACCCCAGTCCAACACCAGCATCTCCAAATCCTGACCCCGGTCTGGCTTCCCCACAGCCAGCGCTCATACCTCGGACGCTCCTGTTCCCATGTCATCCGGGGCTCCTGATTGGAGGTTAGCAGGTCACCAATCAGGGAGCTCCAATTCTGTGAAATCCACTTGGCTGCCCTCGACAGGGTGACTACATTCCTCCCTCCCCCTCTGTCTGGGGACGTACGCCGGTCCTTCTGTCCTATCGCTTCTCACAGTCGGTCAAGTCCTCCGAGACCATGTACTGCAAAAGACGTCAACAGCTTTTTTATTGTCGTCCTCTATTGTGTTTGAAGCATGTCCTCTATACACGGCCCGCCATATTGAGTGGGCATCAAGAGTGACTGAGAATGCTGACCACATGGTTAGTGTGCAACCATCTCACAATCCTTTGAGCGAAGAGATTCCTCCCTGTCCCAGTCTGAAATTGGTGCCCCTTTAGTCTGAAGCTGTGCCCTCTATCACTGGACCCTTCCATGAGGGGAAGCACCCTCCCAGCATTGACTCTGTCAGACCCCGCTGTATTTCAGTGACCCCCCCCCAATTCCCATAAGCCACTGTGAGTACAGTCCCAGCCTGTTCGTCCTCTGCTCCTGAGACAATCCCTCCATCCAAGGATCACCTTGGTGCTGGGCCTCCAATGGAATAATACTTTCCCTTCATCAAAGGACCGAATTTGCTCGCAGTGCGCCAGATGTGGTCTCCCCAGCACCTTGCCCAGCTGTAGCAAGACTTCCCACCTCTTACATTCCAACCCCACCCCCCTTGGAAATAAGTGCCAACTTATTCCATGACCCTCCCTTATATCTCGCTGCCCGTTGGTGTTAGCTTTCTGTGTGTCCTGCACAAGTTTATTTCCAGTTGAATAATACTCTATACTCGGTTCGAACATGAGAAATTTGACATTTTCCTGCATGTTTTCCCAGAAGAGGTGTTGGCTTTCTTGCAAAAAACATTAAGGCACGTACGTTCCCGGTGTCTAACCCAGACTTCCGAAGGAAGCAATGGTGGAGAGTCCTGTGACATTTCGATTGTATTTGGCCGCAAGTAGGTCCCAGAAGACTAAGGAATAGTCAATGTTGTGCCTTTGTCCAAAAAAAAGTAATGGGATAATCCAGGAAATTATCGTCTTGTGAGGCTAACATCAGGGGTAGGGAAATTACTGGGGAAAATCTTTAGAGACAGGAATTATTTGTGTTTGGAAAACAGTGGGCTGATGAGGGATAGTCAGCCTCACGTTGTGTGGGGGAAGCCTTGTGTCACAAAGTTGTGAGGAAGTGATTCGGCTGGTCGATGGGGGTAGAGCAGTGGATGCGGCCTACATTGATTCCAATAAAGCATTTACCAAGAAGATCCAGAAGATTAAGATGGATTGGATCGAAGAGAAGCTGGAGACAGAGGGTACCAGTGGAATAGTGTATTTTTTAAAATTAATTTGAGGATTGTGAGCGCAGATTTGTGCGTTTGCCTCTGTCGCTCGCAAATACATCTCAGATTAAAAATGCAGGGCATTAGTAAATTGGCAGCCGCCATGAAAATTGCTGAACTTGTGGATAGTGATGGAAATGATCAAATGACACACTAAGTTCCAATAAAGAGCTGGGAATCTGAAATTCCTGGAGAAACGCAGCAGGTCTGGCATTTTCTTTGGGAAGAAAGCAGAGTTAACGTTTCAAATCCGTCATCAAAACTGTTCTCATTTCCGTGGATGTGCAGGACGTAGATCAATTGGAAATCTGGTCAGAGAAATAGCGGATGGAGTTTAATCTGCGAGTGTGTGACATTTGGGATGTCAAACGTATGCGGGAAGCATACAGTACATTTTTTTTTAGATTACTTACAGTGTGGAAACAGGCCCTTCGGCCCAACAAGCCCACACCCGACCCGCCGAAGCGCAACCCACCCATACATTTACCCCTTACCTAACACTACGGGCAATTTAGCATGGCCAATTCACCTGACCCGCACATCTTTGGGCTGTGGGAGGAAACCGGAGCACCCGGAGGAAACCCACGCAGACACGGGGAAAACTCCACACAGTCAGTCACCTGAGGCGGGAATTGAACCCGGGTCTCTGGCGCTGTGAGGCAGCAGGGCTAACCACTGTGCCACCGTGCCGCCCAGGGCTGAGAGACAATAATTTGGAGAAAAACTGAAGGTGGCAGATGGATTGATAGACAAGAGTTTTAAATAATGGTAGGACCCTGGGGAGCAGTGACGCAAGGGGGATCTTGGGGGTAAAAGTCCATTGTTTTCTGAAAGTGGTGACGGCAGTTGGGAAGGTGGTTTATAGAAAGGTATACAGCATGCATGTCTTCATCAGTTGGTGGCATTGAGTGTCCAATTTGGCAAGTCATGTTGCAGTTGTATAAGACTCTGGTGCGGCCGCATCTGGAGTATTGTGTGCAGTTTTGGTCGCCATACTATAGGAAGGATGTGGAGGCACTGGAACGAGTGCAGAGGAGGTTTACCAGGATGTTGCCTGGTATGGTAGGAAGATCATATGAGGAAAGACTGAGGCACTTGGGGCTGTTCTCATTGGAGAAAAGAAGGTTTAGGGGTGACTTGATAGAGGTGTACAAGATGATTAGGGGTTTAGATAGGGTTGACCATGAGAACCTTTTTCCACGTATGGAGTCAGCTATTACGAGGGGGCGTAGCTTTAAATTAAGGGGTGGTAGGTATAGGACAGATGTTAGGGGTAGATTCTTTACTCAGCGGGTCGTGAGCTCATGGAATGCCCTGCCAGTAGCAGTGGTGGACTCTCCCTCTTTATGGGCATTTAAACGGGCATTGGATAGGCATACGGAGGATAGTGGGCTAGTGTAGGTTAGGTGGGCAACATCGAGGGCCGAAGGGCCTGCACTGCGCTGTATTTTTCTATGTTCTATGTTTCTGATCCATTCTGAGGAAGGGTCGACAGACCAGAAACGTTAAAATTGATTTCGCTGCACATGCTCCTGGAGGCCTATCGAGCTTTCCCGTCAGCGTTAACGTTTCGGGTGCGGTGACCTTCGTTCAGAGCTAACTCTCCAGATTTTCCATCTCATAACTTCAAACCGTGTGGAACCGGGACAGGTGACCGAACACTGAGGTCAGAAAATGCTGCAGCAGCAGTCACGTTGGGAGTATCTGCCAGTGGAGAACGTGAACGAGAATGCTGCTCTCACTGTTGCTGTACCTGGAGATGGATGACCAGCCAGTGGGCTGGAAACATTATTCCTGAAAAGATAAAGCGGGAATGCACATCGGCAGCAGATTAAACAAGTTCAGTTGTCATGCTGCCATCCCGGGGTTGCCAATGAATGCAAGGATGGTCTAGAACACTCTCTCTACCTGATTGATCGGTCTCAGCATCTTTCTGCGGGATGTGATGTGTGCCCCCAGCAGCTGACAATCTCCTTGTTTGAAGGTCTGAGCTGATGCGGTCCCAGAGATACTGCCTTGGGGACTTGCTTTTTAAAAAAAATTTCGGTCAATGGACAAATTATGAGTTTAATTCCAATTATGAGCCATGATGCTGCTCAGAACGTCACAATGAAATAACAAAAACAGAATCTGGACTCTGCCAGCAATAACACTCGAACACCATGTTCCCTTTCCCGAGATGACAAATTATTTCAGTCAATGCGGCATTGTGACTGTATATTCCGAGTGTGAAAATATGTCTCCGAGCTGTCTTCCTGTACTGGAGAGTTGGAGCTGCGCTCTTCCAACAAAACATTTCACTCACTGATTGAAACGCTATTCTTCTGTCACAGTGAAGATGTTGCTGAGATCAGCAATGATCTCCATGGCCCAGGATATGTAGTTACATGAGGTATCAAGTGAAGAAATCATCCAGCCTTTCCTCAGGGAAGGGGAATCATTGATCAAGATGGCTTCCGACAATGTGTGCATCACTGGCCCCGCTGATAATGTCGGGTAAAAAGTGAGGTCTGCAGATGCTGGAGATCAGAGCTGAAAATGTGTTGCTGGAAAAGCGCAGCAGGTCAGGCAGCATCCAAGGAACAGGAAATTCGACGTTTCGGGCATAAGCCCTTCATCAGGAATGAGGAGAGGGTGCCAGGCAGGCTAAGATAAAAGGTAGGGAGGAGGGACTTGGGGGAGGGGCGATGGAGATGTGATAGGTGGAAGGAGGTCAAGGTGAGGGTGATAGGCCCGAGTGGGGTGGGGGCGGAGAGGTCAGGAAGAAGATTGCAGGTTAGGAGGGTGGTGCTGAGTTGAGGGAACCGACTGAGCGAGTCTGTTTTACCCGAAGATTTTAACCGACTGCGAATCCTCTTGCAAGGATGCCTTCCTTGAAGAAGCTCTCTTCCTCCCTCTACAAGGATTTCAGTGAGTCTCTCTCTCTCACTGCACCCCCCAGGTCATCTCCTCTGCACAGAAACTCTTCAGCCACGTTCTCAAACAGACTCGCTCAGTCGGTTCCCTCGAACTCAGCACCGCCCTCCTAACCTGCAATCCTCTTCCTGACCTCTCCGCCCCCACCCCACTCCGGCCTATCACCCTCACCTTGACCTCCTTCCACCTATCCCACCTCCATCGCCCCTCCCCCAAGTCCCTCCTCCCTACCTTTTATCTTAGCCTGCCTGGCACCCTCTCCTCATTCCTGATGAAGGGCTTATGCCCGAAACGTCGAATTTCCTGTTCCTTGGGTGCTGCCTGACCTGCTGTGCTTTAACCAGCAACACATTTTCAACTCATCACTGGTAATGCCACTGTTCATCCAAATACATCGCTGACCCCACTCTTCGGCTCACTCCTTTGTCAAATATGGCGCTGATAACGCACGAATTCTCGCTATGCGACACTCATCTCACTCTTGTTATTACTGTCCATCCAGGGAACCCACTCACCTCACAGCTACTGCGAACCCTCAACTGGGCACATCCCTGCCCTCACTCTGTCATTGTCCACCCGGGTTACTGACTGACGTTGGGATAAGTGGTTCAGGAAATGATGATTCTAATACCCTTAAGTTTTAATTATGAGATTAATCATTAACAATAAGTGAAGATTAACGCAAGGCCCCTTCGAAACGAGCACTGAACCTAAAGATATGCCAGAGATACTAAACTAATATTTTTCGTTTGTCTTTAAGTTGAACATTTGAGTAGAACAGTGATCAATAAAGGAGGGATGACAAAGAGGCAGGGCACACTCTAGGTAAGGACATCACCAGGCCCAGCTGGGATTCATCTTGGATTACTAAGAGTGCAGAGGGAGCAAGTTGCAAATTCCTTGAGAGAAATTCCGAGGCTTCTCTGAGCGCAGGAGCAGTCCCGGATGGGGGGGATTGCAAAATGTGACTCGGTTCTTTAATGGCAATGTACTACAGAGCTGTTAGCTTGTTACCAGCTGGGTGAAATTTAGTGAAGGCCGTAGTACAGGACAAGATGAACACACACGAAGAACTAAAGAAGTTTAATGCCAGACTGCCAAGATGGCACCGTGAACGGCGGCTCCTGCCTGACAAATTTGATTGGGTGTTTTGACAAGGTCAGACAGTCAGTGAGTGAGGGTTGTGTTGTGAATGTTGCCTATTCAGATGTCCGGAAAGCGTGAGATGCAGTGCCCCACGACAGCTTGGTTAGAAAATGAAATATGAGCTGAAAATGTGTTGCTGGAAAAGTGCAGCAGGTCAGGCAGCGTCCGAGGAGCAGGAGAATCGACGTTTCGGGACATGAGCCCTTCATCAGAAACATTCTTGAAACGTCGAATCTCCTGCGCCTTGGATGCTGCCTGACCTGCTGCGCTTTTCCAGCAACACATTTTCAGCTCTGCTCTCCAGCATCTGCAGACCTCACCTTCTCCTCCTGGGAAGTGAGATATGTTTGGGATTGAATGTTCCTGGGCAACATGGATTAGATGTTGGCGAAAGGATAGAAACCAGAGGTTCCGTACGGAATGTCATTTCTTACTTTGGGGATGAGATGAAGGTTACTTTCCCTACAGACTGGTGGTGGGGACTGTCGGTTTTTCTAATTTACACGACTGATTTGGAGATGCATATTGACGGCAAAATCAATAACTTTGCAAATGATGCTCGGACGGGGGAGATGGTGAGGGTGATGCTGACTGACATCGCAGGGACATTGAGAAATGGGCCAACTCGTCAGATACTAGGCAGATAAATTTTATTCTGGGTCAGTGGTGCTGGAAGAGCACAGCAGTTCAGGCAGCATCCAACGAGCAGCGAAATCGACGTTTCGGGCAAAAGCCCTTCATCAGGAATAAAGGCAGAGAGCCTGAAGGGTGGAGAGATAAGCGAGAGGAGGGTGGGGGTGGGGAGAGAGTAGCATAGAGTACAATGGGTGAGTGGGGGAGGGGATGAAGGTGATAGGTCAGGGAGGAGAGGGTGGAGTGGACAGGGGGAAAAGGAGCTAGGCAGGTAGGACAAGTCCGGACAAGTCATGGGGACAGTGCTGAGCTGGAAGCTTGGAACTAGGATGAGGTGGGGGAAGGGGAAATGAGGAAGCTGTTGAAGTCCACATTGATGCCCTGGGGTTGAAGTGTTCCGAGGCGGAAGATGAGGCGTTCTTCCTCCAGGCGTCTGGTGGTGAGGGAGCGGCGGTGAAGGAGGCCCAGGACCCCCATGTCCTCGGCAGAGTGGGAGGGGGAGTTGAAATGTTGGGCCACGGGGCGGTGTGGTTGATTGGTGTGGGTGTCCCGGAGATGTTCCCTAAAGCGCTCTGCTAGGAGGCGCCCAGTCTCCCCAATGTAGAGGAGACCGCATCAGGAGCAACGGATACAATAAATGATATTAGTGGATGTGCAGGTAAAACTTTGATGGATGTGGAAGGCTCCTTTAGGGCCTCGGATAAATTTCATTGCCAAAACATGTGAGGTAAAACATTTTGTTAGAAGTAACGCGGAGAGACAATACAGCCTCGATAGTGCAACTTTGAGGGGAGTATAGCAGCCTAGGGATCTCAGGGTGAATGTGCATGATCCTCTGACGGTGGCCAGGCAAGTTGAAACGGTTGGGAAGAAGACAGCTAAGATCCTGAGGTCGATGTGTATCAGAGCAAGGAAGCGTTGCTTCACCGCTCTCAATCATTGGACATACCACGTTCGCTTCAGTTCTGGGCATCTTGTTGAAGCCAGAACGTTCATGCCCCAGAGAGAGCACAGTGGAGAACAAGGGAGTTCAGGTACAATGAAGTGTCATTCATGTTGGAGAAGGGAAGGGTTTGGGGTTACCTTCCGAAATATCCAAACAAGGATATTGTGTTTCCATTAGTTGGTTTGTCAGTAACTGGGAGTCACAACTTCAACATTGTCAGCAAGGGAGGTCAGACTGAGACCAGGAGAAACGTCTTAACCGAGAGGGTTGTTAGGATTCGGAATGCGCTCCCTGGGAGAATGGTGAAGGCGGATTCTACTGCAGGTTTGACAACAAAGCAGGGCGTGTATTTGAAGGCGATGTCTCCCTGGATGGTCATTGCCATGATGAAGACGATGCTGTTTAAGGATGGTCCATTCCAGCGTTGTTACTTATACATTGTTCCCCATTGCTGGATGTCTGGTTGTGGAGTGATTTACTCATTGCAGGATCCCTCGACATTCAGGTGCCCTGGAAACTTACATGGCGTCCATTTGAGATCAACCTGGGATTTGCTCAGGCTTTATTGAATGGGGGAGAGGTCTTGGGGGAGATGAATTCCTGCTCTAGCTTTGTAAGTTCTTACAGAATGCAATGATTTGTTGTAATGGGCGATGACACATTTGTACCCAGGTTATGATTAGATTAGATTCTCTACAGTGTGAAAACAGGCCCTTCGATCCAACCAGTCCACACCGGACCTCCAACGAGTAACCCACCCAGACCCAATTTCCTCTGACTCATGCTCCTAACACCATGGGCAATTTAGCATGGCCAATCCACCTGACCTGCCCATCTTTGGACTCTGGGAGGAAACTGGAGCACCCGGAGGAAACGGAGAGAATGTGCAAACTCCACACGGACAGTCACCTGAAGCTGGAATCGAACCCGGGACCCTGGTGCTGTGAGGCTGCAGTGCTAACCACTGAGCCACCGCTTATGATTGGTTCGTGGCCAATTGTTGATGACCTTGTGTATGCCCAGAGAATCGTACACCACTGAAGTTAGCCCACTGAGGCTACACCACGGCCTACACCAGTCACTCGTCACTCACCGGACCCAGAGCCTGGAAAGCTGTGACACCTCAAACGCTCATCCAAAGTTGTGAGGATAATAGCCTCACCTCGCCTCCCACAAGAGCATTTCAGACATCCACCAACCTCCGATAGTGTGATAACCTGTCCTCAAATCCCCTCCGGACCTCCTGCATTTCCGTTCAAACTTAAATCTCCGTGTTACTGGACCCTTTGACTGAGGGGAGCAGTTTAGATTAGATTACTTACAGTGTGGAAACAGGCCCTTCGGCCCAACAAGTCCACACCGACCCACCGAAGCGCAACCCACCCACACCCCTACATTTACCCCTTACCTAACACCACGGGCAATTTAGCATGGCCAATTCACCTGACCCGCACATCTTTGTGACTGTGGGAGGAAACCGGAGCACCCGGAGGAAACCCACACAGACACGGGGAGAACGTGCAAACTCCACACAGTCAGTCGCCTGAGGCGGGAATTGAACCCGGGTCTTTGGCGCTGTGAGGCAGCAGTGCTAACCGCTGTGCCACCATGCCGCCCACTAACACCTGTCCATTCCCCTCAGAACCTTGCACACCTCCGACTTTCTCTGCCCCCGAACATAACAGATCCAGCCTCTCTCTCTCTCTCTCTCGGTTGCTGCAATGCCTCATCCCAGGGCAACAGTCTGGGGTATCTCCCTCTGAACGCTTCCCCACCCCCACTACATCCTTCCCAAAGTGTGGGGAGTGGAACTGCACACAGTCCTACCACTGTGGCCTCAACAAAGTCCTGTCCAGCTCCAACATCGCCTCCCTCCTCTCAGGCCTGAGTCCCATATTCCTTCTTAAAGCCTGCATTAACCTGCCCTGTCATCTTTAGGGACCCATGTAGGCTGTCATATCCCAAAGAACCCTCTGTCCCCTTTCACCTTCCTCGTCTCCTGCTACTCACTGGGTTATCACCTGTATTGCTCCTTTTGCCAAGTTGCACCCCACCAACTCCCCCAGTCGTCATCTCCACCCGCCACTGATCTGAACAATCTGTTCCCGTCCTCCCGTAACTGAACACCTTGCTCCGTTCTGTCTGCTCACCGGATAATCAATGTGTCATCACCAAGCATCGTTTATGAACATTGCCAACGGGATGTTCATAAGGATTCCGCAGCGGTTTTCTGTGGAACGTCACTTCACACTGGGCTCCTGTCTCTCTCTCTCTCTCTCACACACACACACACACACAGAGTCTTCTGTTACCCACTCCGCCCCCTGTTCGTAGAGGTCATTCTTGGATTTATCTTGCCAAGTCCCTCTGGATCCTGTCAGCGTGTACCTGCATTTTCAATTTACCATGTTACCCCCCCAATCCAAGGTTTTCGTGAAACGTTAGACCCAGCCACATTACACGTGGAACCCACTATCCCCGGGTATGGAGCACCTGGGGACATTGACAAGGATGAAGGAGATCTGCAGAGATCTTGAAGGAACGAGGTGCTGAAGGAGTTATGGAGGACGGACAGGAAGGTTGAATTGAGGCCAAGGTAACATCTACCACGATCATAATAAAGGGAACAGCAGGTTCGAGGGCTAAATGGCCTCCTGCCGCTTCTGGCTCTTGTGTGATTGGCTCACCGATTGCTGAATAGCCCGCGGGTGTGAATAGTGAGTGAGGAAGCCATTCGGCCTTTATGGTCAAGGATCTCCCACTGTTCTCTGCAGTAAAAAAGACCAGCTGACGTCTCCTTCCCATCGGAAAGATGTTGTGAAACTTGAAAGGGTTCAGAAAAGATTTACAAGGATGTTGCTAGGATTGGAGGGTCTGAGCTACAGGGAGAGGCTGAACAGGCTGGGGCTGTTTTCCCTGGAGCGTCGGGGGCTGAGGGGTGATTTTATAGAGGTTTACAAAATTATGAGGGGCATGGATAGGGTAAATAGACAAAGTCTTTTCCCCCTGGGGTCGGGGAGTCCAGAACTAGAGGGGCATAGGTTTAAGGTGAGAGGGGAAAGTTATGAAAGGGACTAAGGGGCAACTTTTTCACACAGAGGGTGGTACGTGTATGGAATGAGCTGCCAGAGGATGTGGTGGAGACTGGTACAATTGCAACATTTAAGAGGCATCTGGATGGCTATATGAATAGGAAGGGTTTGGAGGGATACGGGCTGGGTACTAGAGGTTGAATTGGTTGGGATATCTGGTCGGCATGGACAGGTTGGGCTGAAGGGCCTGTTTCCATGCTGTACATCTCTCTGACACTAAATGGGACTAGATTAGGTTGGGATATCTGGGACAGCATGGACGGGTTGGGCCGAAGGGTCTGTTTCCATGCTGTACATCTCTCTGACTCTAAATGGGACTAGATTAGGTTAGGATATCTGGGACAGCATGGACGGGTTGGGCCGAAGGGTCTGTTTCCATTTTGCAGATCTCTATGACTCCGTGACTCAATGGGATGTGCAGGAAAGGCAAAGTTACAATGTTCGTGGGGGGTTTCAACATGCAAGTGGACTGGGAAAATCAGCTTGAGAGTGAATTGGAAGAAAACAAATTTGTGGAATGTCTATTTATGGAACAGATTATGGTGGAGCCCACTGGGGACAGGCCATTCTGGATTTAGTGTTGTGCAGTGAGGTAAACCTGATAAGGAACATTAAGCAGAAGGCATCTCTGGGCAACAGTGATCATAAAATTATTGAACTCACGGTGTAATTTGAGAAGGAGAAGATAGAATCAGAGGTAAACAAAGACAATGACAGAACAGAAGGAAGGAGCTGGGTAGAATTGACTGGGAGAGGAAGCTAACAGGAAATACAGTGGAATACCAATGGTAGGAGCCCCTGGAAGTAATTCAGGAAACACGGCAGAGACTCATCCTGAGGAAAAAGACTAACTGTGCAGGGAAGATGAGGCAACCACGGCTGACGAGCGAAAGCAGGGATAGCATTATCGCCGAAGACAAAACATGTAAATTGGGAAAGGCAGTGGAAAGCCAGATGATTGGGAAGCGTACAAAGACCAACAGAGGGGAACAGAAAGAGAAATAAGGAGGGAGAATATTCAATATGAGGGTAAGCTCGCCAGTAATATAAAGGAAGACTGTAAGAGATTCTTTCGATGCGTACAGGCCAAATGAGAGGCAAAGGTGGACATTGGGTTGCTGGTAAATTATGCTAGAGAGGGAGATAGAGAACTGAAAATTATTGGAAGACGTGTAATATCCACAACATTCAAGAGATTTCGGGGGGGGGGGGGGGGGTAGAGCTGTGTATGGTGACCCCGATGGGCTACATCCTAGAGTTCTGAGGCATTGGTTGTAATCTTTCAAAAATCACTGGAGTCAGCGAAAGTCCCGGATGATTGGAAAATCGCTATCGCGACCCCTTTGCTCAAGAAAATATCAAGACGAAAGATGGAAAATGATAGGCTAATTAGTTTAATCTCGCTGGTAGGCAAAATTCTGGAATCCATCGTTAGGGATGAGATTTCTAAATTCTTGGAAGTGCAGGGTCGGATTGGGACAAGTCAGCATGGATTTAGTAAGAGCCTGGCAAACCTGTTAAGAGTTCTGTCAAGAGTTTAGAAGTAGGTTAGACCAGGGAAACACAGTCTAGATTTCCAAAAGGCCTTTGATCAGTTGTCTCATGAGATGAGGGCCAGTGGTGTTCCAGGTGAGTTATTGGCATGGATTGAGGGTTGGCTGACTGACTGAGAGTTGGGATAAACGCTTCTTTTTCAGCATGGCGGTTGATGGTGTCCCGCAGGGTTCAGTATTGGGGCCACAGATGGTCACTTTATACGTTAATAATCTGGATGAAGGGACTGGGGGCATTCTGGTGATGATACGAATACGAAACAGGTCGTACTGTTGAAGGGCTTTTGCCCGACACGTCGATTTTACCGCTCCTGGGACGCTGCCTGAACTGCTGTTTTCCAGATGGAATCTGGTTTCCAACATCTGCAATCATTGTTTTTACCTAGGTGGTACTGAGGAGGTGGGGAGGGGGACTGCAGAAAGATTTGGACAGTTTGGGAGAGTGGTCCAAGAAATGGCTGATGAAATTCAACATGAGCAAACGCGAGGTCTTACGAAAACCGAATACAGACACGGACAATTTTCCCAATGCTGAGAAAATGCATAAAGCGAAAGTAGAAAGGGATCTGGGAGTGCTGGTCCAGGATTCTCTAAAGGTTGACTTGCAGGTTGAGTCCGTGGTTAAGACAGCAAATGTAAAATTCTCATTTATCTCAAGAGGATAGGAGTCTAAAAGCAGCGATTTGCTGCTGAAACTTTGTAAAGCTCTAGTTAGGCTCCAGTAGAGGGGGTCAATTTAAATGGAAATGATTAAACATTTCTCCAGCCAGGGAGCAGTGGACCTGTGGCATTCATTAGATTAGATTACTTACAGTGTGGAAACAGGCCCTTCGGCCCAACAAGTCCACACCCACCCGTAACGCACCCAGACCCATACCCCTACATTTACCCCTTCACCTAACACTACGGGACAATTTAGCATGGCCAATTCACCTGACCCGCACATCTTTGGACTGTGGGAAGAAACTGGAGCACCCGGAGGAAACCCACGCAGACACGGGGAGAACGTGCAAACTCCACACAGTCAGTCGCCTGAGTCGGGAATTGAACCCGGGTCTCTGGCCACTGTGAGGCAGCAGTGCTAACCACCGTGCCGCCCAATACATGACAACATCCAAACTGACAGCACTATCAGTGCAACCGCACACACACACACACACACACACACACACGCGCGCACACACACACATGCGCGCACACACACACATACACACACACTCACATACACACACACACATACGCACACGCACATACATACACACACACTCACACACATACACACACATATACACACAGACATACACATACACACACCACACACACACACACGTATACACACACACACACACACATGTACACACACGCATACACACAGTGTAATTGAGCCGTGAGGTAAATAGCAGAGTAGACTCGATGGGCCGAATAGCCTTACTTCCACTCCTATGGCTTATGGTGAAATGTTGTAGATTGTCACCTTTTTAGATGACTTTGAATCGTGGAGCTGATTTCCGATACGCTTCCCCAGAAAGCGAGGGCAATTGGGTAGACAATTAAACATACAACTGACCAAGAACAAACTGCATTAGGTAGACTCAATGAGCAGAGGAGTAAAAAAGATTCTGATCAGTTTTGTCAGCAGAGATTTGTTCTCCACAGCTTTCCCTGACAATCGGGTTGCTGTCTCACAGAGGCCTAGTGGGCGCTGGTTTAACCTGAGAGTCACCAGTTACAGAAACAGATCCAACCCGCCCATCCGAAACTGATGTCGTCCCAATTTCTGCACTCGGCACCTACCCCTCTGAACCTTCCCTGCTTGTGTGCCCATCCAGAGAGATGAAGAAGAGAGTCATTGATGGAAATCTCAGCCATTGTGGGAATCGAAACCATGTTGTCTGCTGTTAGTCTGCTTCCAAACCAGCCAACTGAGCTAACCAACCCTTTCCCAAGAGCTTCAGTCTATCGTTGAATTAAAGGCAGGCAGACGGGCGTTACCACCAGAGAAACTGGATGGATCAATTCAGTGTTGTATGGTTTTTGCAGAGATAGATGTCTTCATTGATCTGACTGGTGATGTCATGTTAATTTTGGATGAATACTGATGGGTGCTGCAAAGTGTCAGTCATATTAAACATCGAAGGAATATGGGCTTTTGATACACCAAATATATGACGCCAATGTTGTGTTGTAGATTGACCACGCAACATTTCAAAGACTGACTATTCAAAGTGTCGCTGAGGTACAGAACTGGGTAATGCATTTCGTTTTTCAGCAGTATTCTTTGTTTGATATTCCACTGGGTTTTCAACTTTGGAAGCTAACTCTCCCAGCGATATCATTAGTCAGGATAAAGTATATTCCTGCTAGCTCTATTTCCCTGGAGCATCAGGGTCCGAGGGTTATGCATTCATGAGGGTCTCGAATAGACACGGGGCTTTTACCTGGAGTGAGGGTGTCCAAAATGAGAGGGCATAGGTTTAAGATGAAGGGGAAAGATT